>NW_008246162.1:151168-154074 GCF_000281045.1 Saprolegnia diclina VS20
CCAGTGCTTGGACACGTACGTCGACGGCGACGGCAACGACGTGCTCCATGTCTACAAGTGCGACGAAGGCAACGACAACCAGAAGTGGGCGTTTGTCGCCGACGGCAAGGTCGAAGTCATGTCGGAGCCGTTTGAGGACTTGCCGACGCCGGCGCCCACGAAGGCCAGCCTCCGCGCGACCAACCCGCCCGCGACGCACAAGCCCACGCCCAAGCCGACTCCCAAGCCGACGCACAAGAAGACCAAGCGCCCGACCAAGGCGCCGGTCGCGCCGTCGGACCCGTTGGCCGAGAAGTGCGGTGACTGCATCAACAACTGCCAGTTCCTCGGTGCCGGCTACACGCTCTGCTACAGCGGCTGGGACCAGCACGTCTGCTCGCTCATGGGCTCGACGCACCATTGGTGCGGAGCCCCGGCGCCCAAGACCGAAGCCCCGGTCGAGGACGACGACGACGATTCGGACGACGACGACGAGACGGACGCCCCGGAGACGCCTGCCCCGACGCACAAGTCGACGCAGGCGCCGACGTTTGCGCCCCATGTCGTCGAGAAGAACCCGGACTTTGAGATCGAGCCCTTCACGATCACGACCAAGACCGGCATGGTCATGTCGCACAGCCCGCGTGGCAAGTGCATTGGCATTGACGGCCAGGAGAACGTGATCATGACCGAGTGCCGCTTTGACGCGTCGACGACCTTCAGCGTGCGCCCGATGGCCGGCGAAGAGCTCCACCTGAGCGTCGGCGGCAGCGAGTGGAAGCTGACCGAGTACTACGGCCGCGTGCGCGCGTCGACGGACCCGATCGCCGAGGCCCACCCGGACACGCAGATCTGGTTCTTCGACTCGATCTCGCAGACGATCCGCAACAAGGCCAACGGCGCCGCGTGTCTCGAGATGGTCGAGGACAAGGTCGGTGGCCTCGTCGAAGGCCGCCTCTGCGACGAGACCAACGTCATGCAGAAGTGGGTCTACAACGACAAGACCGGCCAGTTCATCCACCACGTCAAGCTCGCGCAGTGCCTCAGCGCCGACGGCGTCAACAAGGAGATCCGCGTCCAGTTCTGCGACACCAAGGCGCTGTACCAGAAGTGGTACATGAACCTCGTGCACGCGACGACCAAACACGAGTCCGTCGAGCTGACGTGGCAGACGCCGTTCCCGACGCCGGCCCCCGGTTTCCACTTTGCCCCGACGCCCGCGCCGACGAAGCCCCAGCCCAAGGCCCCGGTGACGCCCGCCCCGACGGATGCCCCGGTGACGCCTGCCCCGACGGATGCCCCGAAGACGGACGCCCCGACTGCTGCCCCCACTGATGCCCCGACGGCTGCCCCGACTGACGCCCCGACTGCTGCCCCCACTGATGCCCCGACTGCTGCCCCCACGGAAGCCCCCACGGCTGCCCCGACGGAAGCCCCGACTGCTGCTCCCACGGACGCCCCGACGGCTGCCCCGACTGACGCCCCGACGGCTGCTCCCACGGACGCCCCGACTGACGCCCCGACGGCTGCTCCCACGGACGCCCCGACGGCTGCCCCGACTGACGCCCCGACGGCTGCTCCCACGGACGCCCCGACCTCTGCTCCTACGGATGCCCCGACGGCTGCTCCCACGGACGCCCCGACTGCTGCTCCTACGGATGCCCCGACTGCTGCTCCCACGGCTGCCCCGACGGAAGCCCCGACTGCTGCTCCCACGGACGCCCCGACGGTCGCGCCTGCTGGCACGTGCAAGCCCTACACGATTGCCCTTGGCGACTCGTCGTGGAAGATCCTTAGCACCTTCTGCTCGGGCTTCGAAGGCAAGTGCGCGAAGGACGAGAGCCAGCCTCACATCGCTGGTGCCGACGGCAAGCTCTGCCCCAGCTACTTGCGTGTCGACTCGGAGATCCAAGTGTGCTGCACGGACAAGTTCCCGTACGTCGTGCCGCCCAAGGACAACGTTGAGGTCCCGACGCCCGCGCCGACCAAGGTCACGGATGCCCCGACGCCGGCCCCTGAGGTTGTCACCGACGCCCCCAAGACGGACGCGCCCACGGCTGCTCCCACGGACGCCCCCAAGACGGACGCGCCCACGGACGCTCCCACGGACGCCCCTAAGACCGACGCCCCTACGAACGCTCCCACGGACGCCCCCAAGACGGATGCCCCGTCGGCCACGCCCGAAGACGACGAAATCCCGACGCCGGCCCCGACGAAGGCCAGTGCTGCCCCGACGGACGCGCCTACGGAAGCCCCCAAGACTGACGCCCCCACGGACGCACCCACGGACGCACCCAAGACGGATGCTCCCACGGATGCCCCCAAGACCGACGCCCCCACGGACGCCCCGACTGCTACCCCCACGGAGGCCCCCAAGACCGACGCTCCTACGGCTGCTCCCACGGAGGCGCCCAAGACGGACGCTCCTACGGATGCCCCCAAGACGGACGCTCCTACGGATGCCCCCAAGACGGACGCTCCCACGGATACCCCCAAGACCGACGCCCCGACTGCCGCCCCCACGGATGCTCCCACGGAGGCCCCGAAGACGGACGCTCCCACGGACGCCCCGAAGACCGACGCCCCGACTGCCGCCCCCACGGATGCTCCCACGGAGGCGCCCAAGACGGATGCACCGACGCCGTCGGTCGACGACTCGGACGACGACTACGAGCCGCCGACGCCTGCCCCGACCAAGGGTGCTACGGCTGCCCCCGTCGACGTCACTGCGTAAGCGTCTCGCGCTCTCTACGACCAATGCCTGTCGCCTTGCCGTCGGTTGCGTCCCAGCGCCGCGGCTTTCCCACGTGTCGTCGTAGTGAACGCATTGCATAATCTCCCCTCTCTGTAATTGCACCATTAAGTTGGCTGTAAATCTTATCTGCTTCTGTCGAGTCGCCAACGAAGCGTCAACCCCAGCAGTCGAG
>NW_008246162.1:177815-181678 GCF_000281045.1 Saprolegnia diclina VS20
GCCAAGAAACTCGAGCTAAAAAGAGAGCAATGAGTTGAGATTGTGCGTGTGTTTAGGGCTGCCGGAAGTCGGCTAATGCGACAAAAGTCTACCAAGTGCGGGCACACTCCATGATTGAAAACGTACGAGACGCCTCTTCGTCACACACAGCACCGCATGCCGCTCTGATACACCGATGTATGGGGTGGGCCGGTATAATATCAACACAGCGGCAGAGGGCAGAGGGTCCATCCTCGTCTTCAACAGCAAGCACATGGTATCACTTCAATGCCACCACCAAACGCTTTCTTCACCACGTCATTCTCCATTCGACCACCGATCGCAAAGATGGTTGTCTACCGCGCTATGGACGACACGCCGGCAAGCAAGAAGACGTGGACGCGCACCGTCGTGACGTCGCTGACGTTTTGGATCATCCTCGGCACGATCACGGGGATCCTCATCGGCCAGTTTGCGCCGGCGTTTGCCAAGGACGCGGCGCCGATGGCCCAGATCTTCCTCCGGCCGATCCAGTTCATCGTGTTTCCGCTCGTGTTTTCGTCGCTCGTTGTCGGTATCGCCGGCAACAACGACCTCAAGCAGCTCGGCCGGCTCTCGCTCAAGTCGTTCATCTACTTTGAGATCGTGACGACGCTGGCGCTCATTGTGGGTCTTCTTGCTGTCAACTTGGTCAAGCCCGGTGCGGCCGGCATCACCAAGAAGGGCAACTACACCGGGTCGGCCTCGTCGACGTTTACGTTTGCACACTGGATCAACCATTTGACCCCCAAGACGTGGGGGGAGATGATGGGCGGCTCGGGCAGCTCGGAGCTTCTCCAAGTGCTCGTGGCGTCGATCCTCGTCGGTGTCGCCACCGCGCAGACGCACGGCCACCACAAGCAAGTGCTGCTCGAGCTCGCGACCGCCGTCATGGAGATGATGTTCAAGTTTGTCGACATTGTCATCTGGACGGCGCCGCTCGGTGTCTGTTTTGCAGTCGCCAACGCGATTGGCGCCAACGGTGTCGGTGCGCTCGCAAGTCTCGGCGCGCTCGTCGCGACCGTGTACGGCACGCTCGTGGTGTTTGTCGTCGTAGTCTTTGGCCCGATCTTCCTCCTCTGCAAGATCAACCCGATCGAGTTCCTCAGCGCGATGCGCGAGCCGCTCGTGATTGCGTACACGACTGCGACGTCGGAAGCCGCACTGCCCAAGGTTTTCGAGTGCCTCGCCCGGTTCGGGGTCTCGCCGCACATTTCGGCGTTCGTTGTCCCCTTTGGCTACTCGTTCAACCTCGACGGGTCGACCTTGTACCTCTCGCTCGCGGCGGTGTTTTGCGCCCAAGCCGCGGGTATTGACAAGAGCCTCGGCGAGCAGATCACGATGGTGCTCATGCTCATGATCTCGTCCAAAGGCGTCGCTGGCGTCCGGTCGGCCAGTATCATTGTGCTCGCGTCGACGGTCGACCAGTTCAACATCCCGAGCTGGCCGGTAGCCTTGCTGCTTGGCGCGGATTGGCTCATGGACATGGCCCGCACGTTCACCAACGTCCTTGGCAACTGCCTCGCGTCCGTCGTCATGGCCAAGCTCGAAGGCGAGTTCCGCAAGGACGGCTGGGAGAAGAACTTGGCGTCCGAGGGCGACGACGAGAGTGAGGCGAGCGCCGCCAAGGACCACGTCAAGGTGCTCGAAGACGGGCTGCACTAAGCCATTTTGGACCATGTATGTCAAAGCTATATAACGTGATGAATGATGCCTTTGCTTTACCTTTTCGCTTCCCAAGGTAAGTATTTGACGGCATGTAATGGGTACAAGGTCGTCTCTTTGCACAACATTTGCGGCAAAAACTGAACCACGGTTGAGCCCTCATGGCTTCATATCCTTATCGAAATTCATGATCGAAATTAGCCAAACCCTGCTCTACGAGGACCGGGTGTAGCACGAGAAACATATTTTCAAGTGTCAAGTCGCCCCGCGGAAGCAGCCAGCCGCCAAACCAAAAGAAGATTGCAAAACAGAACATGGTTGCTCGTTAAGTGTAGTCCATTTAAAGGCTTGTGAGCGCTTGCATTATTCATTCGACGACTTTCGATTGGCAATGGCTGCAATCAGCTGCGCCATGGTGTCCGTCTGGCTCTTGAGTGCCGACACGATCGCTTCCATTTGCGCGGCCAACTTTGACGTCTCTTGGGCCTTGGTAGCCTCCAGTACGTCATCAAGTGTTGCATTGCTTTGCGCAAACGACCCACGGCTTGCTGCAAGGGACTCCCCGAGCGACACGAGGCCCTTGCCCACGGCAAGAAGGCCATTTTCGATGGCATCGCCCGTTGTCTTGGTCCTCTTCGTCCGACGCTCCATGTCGTCGCTCGTGGTTGTGACGATGGTATGGCTTCTCTTCTTCGCAATATTCGGTCGGTCGTGCTCGTCGACGACGATACTTTTGCTTGTCGACTCGTTCTCTACACGGTACATTGAGCTCGGCATCTATCGTTTGGATGGGACGAATATACCGTTCTCATCCGAAAACTCGATGGGATCGTCGAGTGCTTCCGCGGGGGGGGGGTGCTGTCTCGGACCAGTACGCCAGCATCACGTCGTAGTGAGCCGGGGGGCTCTCCGTCGAGGCCACCCGCTTTGAGGCCGACCACTTGGTACGCATCCGGGCAAACTACAATATTTGAACGTTTCCACCGTGCGGTGTGCGAGCCAGAAGATGGACCTTTGTGGTGACTTGGTTGGCCGAAAACGTGCGGTGCATCTCGCTGCTGAGCCGATCCGCCAGCGTGACGGCCGCCAGATTTTTCTGAAAGTTGTTTTTGGACTCGAATTTCTTCTTGAGCTCCGTCTTGTACCGGAGCTCGTACATCTTGGCCACGCTTGCGTCGCACCAAATTGCGGCCTCTTCCTTGGCAGGCGTCTTCATTGTCGTCTTTGCCTTCGCAACTTCTGTGTCCAAAGCTGGCGCATCTCGATGGTCTACCGCGTCTTCCCGGACGGGCACATCATTGCCGGGCGGCGCAGCACCGTTCTCGGTTACCGGCGCTGCATTGGCAGGCTGTGCGTCGTCCACGACCTTCTTGGCAGCCTTCTTACTCGGCTTCTTGGGTCGTCTCAGCGCCTGCTCGGGCATACTAAGTTGCTCTGAAAGGTTGAACTGACTCGGAGTCTGATGCAGTGCAAACTCACGCTGGCAGAAAGAAGAGTTTGTGTGTTATCCGGATGCCAGTTAGAATAGACCAATTGGACGCGAGTGTTTCGGGTATCCGGATAAGGTTTACCTTGTCTCGGACGTCGGCTTTGGCGTTTCGCAGGCGGCCATGTTCTGTACTAGTGTTGCAATCTTCCTTTGGTTTGGCGGCTGGCTCCTCCCGCGGGGCGACTTGACACTTTAAAATATATTCCGAGTGCCACACCCTGTCTTCGTAGAGCAGGGTTTGGCTAATTTCGTTCATGAATTTCGATAAGGATATGAAACCACTAGGGTTTCAACCCGTGGCTTTTGCCGCAAATGCTGTGCAAAGAGACGACCTTGTACCCATAACATGACCCTAAATACTTACCTTGGGAAGCGTAGATGAAAAACAAAGGCATCATTCATCACGTTATATAGCTTTGACATACATGGTCCAAAATGGCTCAGTGCAGCCCGTCTTCGAGTACCTTGACGTCATCTTTGGCCGCGCTCGCCTCACTCTCGTCGTCGCCATCGGACGCCAAGTTCTTCTCCCAGCCGTCCTTGCGGAACTCGCCCTCGAGCTTGGCCATGACGACGGACGCGAGGCAGTTGCCAAAGACGTTGGTGAACGTGCGGGCCATGTCCATGAGCCAATCCGCGCCAAGCAGCAAGGCTACCGGCCAGCTCGGGATGTTGAACTGGTCGACCGTCG
>NW_008246162.1:187589-188560 GCF_000281045.1 Saprolegnia diclina VS20
CTGCAATCAGCTGCGCCATGGTGTCCGTCTGGCTTTTGAGAGCCGACACGATGGCTTCCATTTGCGCGGCCAACTTTGACGTCTCTTGGGCCTTGATAGCCTCCAGTACGTCGTCAAGTGCAGCATTGCTTTGCGCAAACGACCCACGGCTTGCTGCAATGGACTCCCCGAGCGACACGAGGCCCTTGCCCACGGCAAGAAGGCCATTTTGACGACGTACTGGAGGCTATCAAGGCCCAAGAGACGTCAAAGTTGGCCGCGCAAATGGAAGCCATCGTGTCGGCTCTCAAAAGCCAGACGGACACCATGGCGCAGCTGATTGCAGTTACTGCCAATCGCAAGTCGTCGAATGAATAATGCAAGCGCTCACAAGCCTTTAAATGGACTACACTTAACGAGCAACCATGTTCTGTTTTGCAATCTTCTTTTGGTTTGGCGGCTGGCTGCTTCCGCGGGGCGACTTGACACTTGAAAATATGTTTCTCGTGCTACACCCGGTCCTCGTAGAGCAGGGTTTGGCTAATTTCGATCATGAATTTCGATAAGGATATGAAGCCATGAGGGCTCAACCGTGGTTCAGTTTTTGCCGCAAATGTTGTGCAAAGAGACGACCTTGTACCCATTACATGCCGTCAAATACTTACCTTGGGAAGCGAAAAGGTAAAGCAAAGGCATCATTCATCACGTTATATAGCTTTGACATACATGGTCCAAAATGGCTTAGTGCAGCCCGTCTTCGAGCACCTTGACGTGGTCCTTGGCGGCGCTCGCCTCACTCTCGTCGTCGCCCTCGGACGCCAAGTTCTTCTCCCAGCCGTCCTTGCGGAACTCGCCTTCGAGCTTGGCCATGACGACGGACGCGAGGCAGTTGCCAAGGACGTTGGTGAACGTGCGGGCCATGTCCATGAGCCAATCCGCGCCAAGCAGCAAGGCTACCGGCCAGCTCGGGATGTTGAACTGGTCGACCGTCG
>NW_008246162.1:189733-190262 GCF_000281045.1 Saprolegnia diclina VS20
ATGTAGTGCGTGTTGAGCTCCGAGACGACCATCCCGAACGAGTAAATGTCGGCCGCCGTCGTGTAGTGGTTGTCCTGGAGGATCTCGGGCGCCTACAACAGTCAAGATTCATACACTACATATCTACTCACAGAGCTAGTGTACCATCCAGCGGTAGGTGCCGACACCGATCGTCATGGTCTCGGTCGTCACTTCGCGCGACGCGCCAAAGTCCGTGAGCTTGGTACCCTATATTCTCGATGCTCGAGACTCCAATCTCAAGCAATGCGAAAGCTCATACCTTTTGCGAGTCCATGAGCACGTTGCGGGACTTGAGATCGCGGTGGATGACGTCGAGCGAGTGCAAATACACAAGACCGTCGGCGATCGCGAGCATCGTCTGGAACTTTTCTTGCCACGGAAACGTCGCCGAGACGCCGCCGGCCACCGTTGGCTTGGTCTTCTCCAGCACATTCTTGAGGTCACCGCGGTCCATCCACTCGAGGACCATCTGCAGCTCGGACGGGACGCGCCAGCTCGCGCCGATCGT
>NW_008246163.1:0-8353 GCF_000281045.1 Saprolegnia diclina VS20
CGTAGGTTCATGCATGGATTCTGCATGAGTACAGTGCAGCTCGTATAATGAGACTAGAGGAGAGCAGCTGCTGGTGTACTTGGGACGCCAGGTATAGCTCCAGGTATGCACATTCTTTCATTAGTGGGGTTCTAGTCAGGGTTCTAGTTGGCCATCAAACCTTGATGGAATGACGAACGGGTCCAATCCAGCGATCTCATTGGCTAAAACTCCTGCAAAATTCAAAAGTTCCATCAAGCTCCATCAACCATCAAAACTACGAACTGGCTACTTTCATCACTCAGAACGCCAAATGCTCCATCAACAAAAAGGCTGATGGAACGTTTGATGGAAAAACGGGTCAAACGGGTGTCAGAGTCGCATGCCATCTTATTGGCGATTAAATCTCCATAGTGAGCGGCGCAACCATATCGATTTCTTCTTGGGTAGCGCCTGCCTTCTTCAAGGCCTCCCGGGCTTGGGCCATCATCTCAATGGCCGCAAACTTTGCGTGCACGAGCTTGGCATCCGCGAGAGTCGTCTCCATCGCTAAACGCGCTTTCTCCATAGCTACGCGCTCAGTCTCCAGGTCGAGGCGTCTTTCCTCGGCGACTAAGCGACCCTTCTCGATGGCGGAAGGATCGCCAGTCAAGCTCGAGAGCGCGGCCATGACGTCCTTGCTCTTGACGCGCTTCGACGGAGAGGTCGAAACAAAGACCCTACGTTTGCCTTGGCTGGGAGCGCGGCTGGTCGTGGTAAAGGGTAGACCCGGCATGCGAACGCTAGCCGTTGTGCGCTCAGACGCCGAAGCACGGGGTGAGGCAGGACGCGGGATCGTCGGCGGCACGCGCTGTATCATCATCGGTCATCAAAGTGGGGTTCAAGCTGATCTTTTTTGATGGAAATGTACTTGGCGTCACCCTTTTTTTCGGCACTTCTGATTGGACAAAAATTGGCGAATTGTTTTTCCATCAAGCCGTTCCATCAAGATTTGATGGTCATCTTGAATCCCACTATTGCAAAGTTCTCGCCCTGCACTGCCTCTCGTTGCCCCGACTTCTGGTAGCAGCCTCCGACCAGAAATACCAGAGAATGACCAGAGGCTTAGGCGACCAGATGCAGATGAAAGCAGGCAAGCTTTCGACAATTGACGGAAAGCAGCTGCACTGTCTACGCTTATGGCATGAAAGCATGCATCCCGCGTGCAGCTTGACATCATTTCCGATTTTGCCAACTTCAAAGAAAGCACAAGCATCATGATGGCCCCGATCGCTCTCCTCCTCGCCATTGCCATTGCGCTCGCCCCTCAAGATGCGCACGCCGAGACCAGCGTCGCAAACAAAGTGAACGATGTCGACCCCTGGATTTTTGACCCCAGCCAGTGGTCCAACTTCCATGCTGCAAACCCCAACGCCGACGACGATGGCTCCGAGGCGCCGAAGCCGGTGGGCGATGTCGACCCCTCGATTTATGACCCCAACCAGTGGTCCAACTTTCATGCTGCCAACCCGAACGCGGATGGAGTGGCCTCGGACACACCCGTAATGTCGCCTGCGGCCCCATCGCCCGCGCACTAGTGTGTGTGCTTCTCGTGTGTCAACAAACCTTTTACGTAAAAACATAACTTCATTGTGCCATTCATCGCAAAGGAGTTTGAGCAACGCAGATTTAATTTCTCAAAACTTGCATACTACGTACACGTAGCACGCGCGGGACATTCGTCGCAAACCACGACCACGATGAATTCCATGGAGCGGTTCGAGAGATGCGCGCTGTCACTGCTCGCAACTTGGACCTTGTATCCGACTTTTGGAACCAACTGGGTCACGTTCTTTATAGTTCCATCCGGATGTTGCCTCACTTGGGGTCCGGTCCGCATGCACTGCCGAACGTCACATCGAGCAATTGTATCATCGAAGTGATATCGGAGTTCACGCTGCACTGTACAGTAGTACTATAAGAATCTCGAAGTATTGCTGATGGCTGCAATCTTAGTTTGGGACGTATTCCTCCGAGAGCGTCCATGTCGAAATTCGCTCGGCATATTGGGAACTGCTTTTGATTCTTATGACAAGCCTACGCTTAGCATCGAAACGCACACAATGTACACTGCTCAATTTTTTTGTGTAAATATCGCGTACTAGTAGTTTGTTTGTTATCCGTCGCCAGGATGATCGCCATGATCGCCACTGCCCTCCATTTCGAGGCGACCCAGAGGGGATCTATTTTATTCCATACAGATTTCAAGTATTCAATAAACAATTGCGGTGACCTACACTCCGACAAAACACGTGGCAGCCGGTGCAAGCAGGAAAGACGGACGAACGCCGTTCCACGAGACGACGTCCAGCTGGTGAGCAAAAACTCTCAAATGTCAAGGAGATCGAGTCTGCCTGCTGTACCGGTATACTGGATCTTGTCGTCGAAGGCGGTATACAGCGGACTAGCTAGAGTGCTAACACGACTAGAGTCTCCGTGATGGTCATTTTCCAACTTTCTTCGTTGCGACCCTTTCCGCATCATGCTGGCCCCGACTGCGCTTTTGCTCGGCATTGCGCTGACGTTGTACCCGGGCGACGTCGCTGCGCTCGAGGCCAACAATGGCAACTTTGACAACTGGAACACCAACCAGTGGGGCAATTTTCAAGCTCAAAACCCAACGATCAACAACAACAACAATGCCCAAGTTTGGGACGACAACAACCGGCTCCACAGCACTCCAGCCGTCGGTCCCGAGAACGGCTGGAACAACGGGGGACGCAACCCCGTGCCGTGCCCGGATGGACCGACCCGACCACCGACGCCTTGGACGCGTGCGCCTTGTCCGGATGAGCCGACGCAGCCACCGGCACCGTGGACGCGAGCACCGTGCCCCGATGAGCCGACTCGCACGCCTTGCCCTTCGCGCACCACTGCACCGTGCCCGACGACGTCGTTTCCTCCGTGCCCTACGGCTCCTTCTACCAGCAAGCCATGCCCGACGAAGACTCCGTGCCCAACAAAGACACCGTGCCCGACAACAACGCCATGGACAACGACGACGCAACCGCCTTTGCCGCCTGTTCCGACTTGGACACCACGTCCGACGCAAACACCGAGCCCTCCGACGCCAACCTCAACGCCTTCATCGACTCCGACGCCGGTGCCAACCCAAACGCCATCGCCGACGCCAACGCAAACGCCTCCAGCTCCGTACCCGACGACTCCCGCGCCAAGCCAGACACCGACGCCGACAACGACGATGCCGGTGACCAAGCCCCCGACACCGACACCGACGCAAACAACTTGGTCGCCGACGCCTCCGGTCACGACACAGCCTGTGTCGACGCAAACACCGTCGCCGACTCCAACGACAACGCAAACTCCTCCAACTCCGTACCCGACGACTCCCGCGCCAAGTCAGACGCCGACGCCGACCACGACGATACCGGTGACCAAGCCCCCGACACCGACACCGACGCAAACAACTTGGTCGCCAACGCCTCCGACCCCAACTCAGCCCGTGCCGACAGTATCGCCCACGCAAACGCCTTGCTCGCCGATGCCCCCGATTCCGACGTATCCGGCTCCTACACAGCCTCAACCGACGCCAAGCTTCCCGCCGCAGCCCAACCCGACGCCAAGCCCAACAGTGCCGGGTCCGACGCCCAGTAACCCGTCGCCGAAGCCTACCGCACCGGGTCCATCGCCCCCTGCCCCGGGGCCAACGCCGGCTACAACGACGCCGTCGCCCAAGCCCGGTCCGACCCCCGTGTACCCGCCACTTCCGACTGTGCCTGGCGTTTCGACTCCGTCGCCATCAACGCCGGGGTACCCCACGCCGAACCCGATTTTGACGCCGATTCCACCGTTTACTATTTCACCGACAGTCACGACCGTGAGCCCGGGGACGCCGACGCCGTCTGGCGGCACTTGCCAGTGGAAGTACGTGTGCGACGGATGCCGCGACTGGTTTTCGCAGTGCGGCGGGATTGGCTACAGTGGCCTGACAACGTGCCCCGCAGGCTCGATGTGCCAAATCCTTTCGCCGCAGTACTCGCAGTGTGTACCCACCGACTCGACCGCCCACGGCAAATCGTGCGTCGCGCGCGATGGCACCATGGACACCAAGGCATGCTCCGCAGGCTACACGTGCGAATGGATGGGACCTGGTATCGCTCAGTGCCATCGCCGCACCACCAGCTGCAACCAGCCCAACCCGGTCCCAACGCCTGCGTTGTCGACACCCCAGCCGAACCCGGTCCCAACGCCGGCAAGCTCTGTGCCAACGGCAACGCCAGCCACGACGCAACCAGCGTACGCTGCCAACCAACAAACCAGCGCTGCGAGTGGGGTCTTGGCCTTGTCGGCCAGCGTCGCTGCCCTTGCGGGCGTTGCTACATACCTCTTTTAAGCTTGCTTGCACGATCTGCGCATCTACGTGATCACATACAGTAGTTGTTTCGATATATTCCTTCACACTGTCAATTCATGTTGTTTCACATCAAACCTCTCTCGCTTTTTCAACGCCTGACGTGAGTGCCACGACGTTAGCATGCTGAAACATAAAGCCACTATTTGGTCCAGTCTTGTATAGATGTGGTCTTCAACTCGCAGCAACACCGTGTCGTTGTTTAAAGCACTTCTTTATGGGCAAAGCTCGCGAGCAGTAAAACGTTTGGACTGGCACTGAGTATCAGGCTGGTCCAACCGAATCAATTCTGGTTGTGTTGTCTTGTCGATAATGTGCACTGTAGTTACGACAACACAACCTCCGGGATGCGTCGCGTACGAGCGCGACTCCGTTGTCGCATCCGCATTTTGTACTGCGTTCATGTTGCGAGCTCTGAACACAAGAATTGGCGACCAAAGCTCTTTCGCAGCGCATCGTGTTTCGCCATGGACCCATTATCAAGGCGTTCAATGCCACCGCTAGACTCGAAGTTCGAACGTTCGCAGTACGTAATCAAGCTGGGTCGTGGCGACACAATCCTCGCATTCAGGGTTTGTTTCATGCAACGGACGATCACTCTCAAACAACAAATGCTCCGTCATGGTACTACGTCCAGCGGACTGCGTCCTGCACCAATGTCCGTGCAATCGCTCATAACAACACCCGAGCTCGCAGCTGTCCTCTGTGTCGGCGGTCGTCAAGTAGGCTTCTGGAGGTCTTTTGTATCCCTTTCAGCAGCGTGAGCGACGTCAGCTGCGTCGATGGGGCGCTTCCAGCGCATAACACGTCAGGACTTTTTCATTCAACGGCACTGTAGAAGTGTAAAAAGGATGCAAAATACCATGTCTCGTCATTAAATAAGTCGTCGAGGTTTACGCCGCGTTGACGTGAAGGTGGCGGAGGCGCTTTACGAGCGGAAACCCGTCGCAAATAGAGAGCGTCTCGAAGCACTCGTCGCCTTCGCTGCTAGCCGCGTCATCCATCTCGTCGTCGTCGTCATCCTCATCGTCGTCGGTCGTTGGCCACGCAAAGTCGAGTGTATCGAGCGCGTCCAGCTGCTTGGGCGTCAAGAGCGACCGGTTGCGCTGGAGGTCCGTGATGAGGTCCGCGAGGCGCATGTGCCATGTCTTCTTTGGCCACTCGAAATCGTCCTTTGGGACGCGGAACGTCTCGGGTACATGCAGATTGCCAAACCGGCGAAAGTACACTTGGAGCGCGAGGAGCTTCATGTCCCAGCTCAGCGTCACCGAGTGCCACACAAACCCGATCGCGTTGAGCTGGTCCTTGCGAGCCTGCGAGAGCTCTTTGGTGTTTTGGCGGATGTTGTGCACCGCGTGGCCGAGCTTCATGCCACCCGCGTCCTTGGGCCAGTCCGCACCATGCTTGGGCACGATAAAGCCGTACGGGACATTGAGGTGGCCGTGTATGGTCTTGTACGCGCGGAGCGCAGTCACCTTGGCCTCCCAGCTGAGCTCGAGGTAGTCCCACACAAACCCGAGCTCCATGAGCTGCGCCTTGCGCTCCGGCGCCATCTCGTCGGCGTTCTGGCGAATGTTGTGCACAGCGTGCCCGAGCTTGAGGTTCCACGTCTCGGGCGGCCAGATGTGCGCGTCGGACGGCACCTTGAAGCTGTACGCGACGAGGAGGTCACCGCGGAGTGCCTTGTACGTGCGCAATGCGAGGAGCTTTGTGTCCCAGCTGAGCTCGAGCACATTCCAGACAAAGCCCATGGCCGAGAGCTGCGCATAGCGCGGCGACTGCACGTCGGTCTTTTGGCGGATGCTGCGCACAGCGAGGCCGAGGCGCATGCCCCACAGGTCGCATGGCCACGACGCGTCATCGAACGGAACGCGAAAGTCCTGCGGAATACAGAGGTCGCCGTGGAGGCCCTTGTACGTCTCGAGTGCGATGAGCTTGAGCTCCCACTTGAGCTCGTTGACGTCAAAGACAAAGTTGATGGCAGTGAGCGCCGCAATCGTCTCGGGATGCAGCGTTCCGTTCTTGTAGTGCGTGCGTACTTGGGCCGTATTGAGCTTTGTGCCCCGGAGGTGCCCCGGCCACGGGTGCTCGTTGGGAATCGTATAAAACTTTGGAAACGTTGTAAACGACGCCGACGTCATGCCGTGGAAGAGCGTCGCCGCCTCGACAAACGTCGAGAAGCGGCGCGGCACCTGCTCGTCACGCTTGCGCTTTGGGGTACCCATGATGATGCCGAGATTGCAGTTGTAGCAACGCGCTGGAAATCCGAAAATGACATTGCCAGACGTGCGCCATCGTGTGTGTATTTTATTATTCTTTTTATATTTTATTACGTTGTATATTTTTAGCGCCACGTGTTTCTCAAGAGATGTCCAAGCGCCGAAGGATTTTGGAGTGGTGCCGAATTCTGCGCGGGGTTGCTTTGGCCTTGGTTGGTGGCGCTTTTTATCGTGGCTACTGCGCGACGTGCGTGCCTTCAGGTATCAAGTTGTGAAATTCCCTCCCACGACCGTGCAACGGTTGTGAGCTTAGGAACGCGTGGGAGCAACAATCCAAAGGATGCCTTGCCGTGGATCAAAGGCGCCTCCTTGCCCAAATCGGCAGGACTGGGCCCAATCTGTGCCAACAATCTGCCATTGGGCGTGAGAACCTCGGCCTTTCAACGTTGCACCGTGGCCACGGGCGCACGGTTGCAATCACTATCATAATTTCTCGCAGCTGATCGCTATTTGGTTGGTGGGAGAGCACTCGGTTCAGTGCTACGATAGCCGAACTCTATCACGGCAGGGTGCTGAGAGGGCAGGAGGTACAATGCATTGACCGGAAATCGCGTTGGTCTTTTGCGGTTGGGATGCAGCAACTCGCAAGAAATGATAGGGACGTTGGGAAGAACATGGGAAACATGGATCGTGATGTGCTACGGTTGAATTAAAATAATGCAAAAATGAAAACTGCAGGGTCGTTGCATGTGATCACGGACTGTGACACGGAAAATATATTGTTCATTTAATTAAACTACGTCCGCGATCCTGCACGAAAACGACTTGTTTTTTGTATGCAACGACCCTTGGCAGCAGCTGGATTCGTTTACTACAGTATTCAAGAAGCCCGATATCCCCACTTCGGTGCTCCGTAATCAACTAGTACTTCCTTCCACACACAACGTCCAGCCAAGCACCGGAGGAGAAAGATTTGCGGTGTATTTGGTTATGATTAGCCATGGGACGCCGGATGACTGGTCGCACTCGTCACCAAGCCGCCGTCGCTGCTTGTCGTCGCATACCAATTCAAACGATGGCCGTGTACAGGGTCGAGAGTTGCAGTTCTCTTGGCCCGAAGTATTGCGCCATCGCAAGAACCGTCTCTGGGTCATCCCACTCTTTTCAGTGGCGAGATGTCACCATTGTACTGGGACGCTCGAAGTTCGAAGTCTTTTTTGAGGATCCAGCAACATCGGAATCTAAGCTTGCACCCCGCGCCAATCGAAACGAACAACCATTGCGCCTATCAGCGGCTGCAATCACTAGCGACGATGTGGCCGTTGCACGCGTTTGTGAGCGAAAAATTGGGCGAGATCGCTGTGCTCATTGAAGCTGCTGCGTCGAGAACGCACGAGCGATTGCAAAATCCACCACGCCGATACCGCAAGACGAGCCACATTCATTACTGCGTGATGCTTGCCCATGTCCGTTGGATGTCGGTATGGACGTTGGGGCGAGAAATATCGCGTACAGTGCGCACGCGATCACACCGTCAGACTCGCCTGATACTGTAGTCGGACTTACCCTGGTAGCAGGCCCCTCTTAGGGCTTTTTGTTTGTGTTTTTGCTGATCGCAAGATTGATGATCGCGCTTGATAATTGCTTGGAAGACTCCGCGCTTGCACGGATCTCAAGTGAATGATGGTGGCAAGCTTTCTCGCGCCGATCGAACTTTTTTGCTTTTGCCAGCATCCATGCAAAT
>NW_008246163.1:8762-23248 GCF_000281045.1 Saprolegnia diclina VS20
CACCAATGCCTTGCAAAGGAAATTCGAGGCAGCGCAACTACCCGGTACATGTGAGCTGCGACCAAAATACTATCCTGCTCGTTGAGGCAAGTAGTCAACGAGGCCAACGCACGCTGTGATAAACATGTACTAGTATCCGTTCTTCGTCACGCTAAAGACCTCCAGTCGCTGACGCCGCCTCAGTCACTGGCGTCTCTCGAGGACCGCAACAAACTGCGTAGATTTGCCGCGGATAGCCGAAGGCCTTTACGAAGCGTGCCTTCATGGGCCTCACTCGCGGCCACCAGCACCCAGAGACGGCGGCATCTCAGCGGGCGAATGAACGAATGAAGAAGTAGCTTGCTAGTCTCAACGGAAGCGAAGTCTTTGGAAAGCGACGGTAACACGAAACACGTTCATACATATATTTGCGCCATAGTCTAGTGTACGGTACTAGTATTTCGGAGAGAGAGTCCCCAATCGATGGCTTCCTTTTGTATCAAGTGAGGCTCAAGATGTCAACAGACTGAAACATACACTATTACAGTGCTCTCATCTTGAATACTGTGGGATGAGACCAGAATGCAAACTTGTCTTGTGCTAGTATTCAGTGAGTAACACTATATCTTGTCAATCCTTAAGTCCGATTTTAGGAACCAAACAAGGCCTTTCCGCCCTAAATCCAGGGCGTTAAACGTCCAGGCGAACCTGGATGCAAAAAGGCGATCGGAACCGAAGAGAGCAAGCATGCAGCGCCACCTTGTTCGTCACGCAGCAGCGTCCATCGCGGCCATGACGATGGCCTTCTCCGTGGCCTCATGCCAGAAGGAGCGCGTCTACGAGAGCGGGTACGAAGCGCGTGCTTTGGGCGAAGCCGTTCATGCGTGTGTGGCAGCGAGGTCCTCGGGCGTGGCGTCAAGCTCGAGCTGTGGAAGGCCAAGGTACGTCGATCACCAGCGACAGCCGCACGCTCACGCCGCTGTAGCACAAGAACGTCGAGGTGCTCGACCTCGAGAGCGAGACAATCCAGACGGGCATGACGCACCTGCGCGACTACGCCTCGTCGGGTACGCGTCCATCTGCCTCGTCTTCATGCAGCACTCATGCCAACGCAGGCGCCAAGTTTATGCACTGCGCCGACAAGCTTATTCGCAACGTGCTCGAGGCCGCGTTGACGCAGCTGCCCAACGATGAAGACGTACGACGACGATGTGTATGGGATCCTCATGCCAGGTTGCGTAGGCGGTGGTCACGACGCCCCTCGGGTACAAGGCCAAGGGCGTCGACTACGAAGACAACGTCAAGGTCTGCGGTATCGCGCTTTGCGACGACAAGCTGTGCACGGAGCGGTAGACATGTCG
Source organism: Saprolegnia diclina VS20 (assembly GCF_000281045.1). NCBI lineage: Eukaryota > Oomycota > Saprolegniomycetes > Saprolegniales > Saprolegniaceae > Saprolegnia > Saprolegnia diclina. The sequence continues at coordinate 10,103 of NW_008246163.1, forward strand.
CTCGACCTTTGGGCGCCTGAAGCACGCTTTTCTGGTAGCCTTGAGCATCTGTTGGCGTCGACGCTTCCGTTCGACTCTACGATCGGTGCAATCAAGCTCCAGGACAATGCGATTGCAACGGCATCGCTGCCCGACGACCTTGAAGAGAGCTTTGTCGTGCTGCTGCACCCGGACTTTGCCTCGTTCGAGAACGTGCAGCCCGTCATCAAGGTACGTCCAGCGTCTATTGGCTTTTGAATAATCTCGTCCACGACCCTAGTTGCTGCTCAAGAAGGGCGTCGAGCCCGACCACATCCAAGTCGTTTCGCTTGTGACGTGCCCCGCGGCGGCCGACCAATTCTGCAAGGTGCGTACGCGTATGCCCACAGCCGCCGCTCACACGGGCGCTAGGTCTTCCCGGACGTCAATCTCGTCACAGCTTCGTACGACGCAGCGTCCGACAGCCAAGGCCGCATTGTGCCTGGCATTGGCAACTTTGAAGCGCGCTACATCGGAAACGACGGCCCCGTCTCGGACGAGCCGCCGAGCGTCGACCCTGCGACCGAGGCCACCAGCGGTAGCAGCAGCTGGTGGCCCTTCAAGTAAATCATTGCGTGCATTGGAGAATAGAGCCATATCGGCCATGTCCTAACCGCGTGAATCGAGTCCGTTGGCGCGTATGCTGCTGACGCAGGGTGACTTCCTTTGGGTGCGGGTGACTTCCTTTGGGTGCACTCGACTTTGATGCTGACAACAACTACCGAGTACATATGGCCACACACTTGAAAGTAGGTTTAGTTGGCTCGTCCTAGCGAAAGTACTTGCACAAAAATGTGTCGACTGGGGACGTCGAATTCGCAGGATGAGCAGATGCAACCATTTACAACTGACGATTCCACAGGTACCACAGCAATGGTGCATCCAGGGCAGGAAGTGGCTTCTGAGTGGCTCTCGTGTGCCACCGAGAGAGCGAGATAGATCGATGATAGATTGATGGATAGCTAGTTAGATAGACATAGATAGTAGTATGCTTGCGTTCATTAAGATGCCGTATCTTACATTTGTTTCAACGTCGTAGCCTCCTCGAGGACTAGGCGCCATGTTGTTTCTCGAGCTTGCGTTCGCGGCGGAGTTTGCCTTCGAGGCCAACGCGCTTGCATTTTTGGCTCTGCGTTTTGGCGAGACCGCGGAACTTGTGCTTGTCCGTGGCTGCCATGGTGGCTTGGGACCGACAGCCCTTGCCGCCTTCCCAGTGGACCTTGATGGCCGCCGCGCCGACAGCGTTGCCGCACGGACACTCTTTGAGCGACGTCGGGTGCTCGCGCGAGCAGAGGCCGCAGATGAAGCGACTCGCAAAGACGCCGGCTGTCGCTTGGTGGCACGTCGACTCGCTATGGCAAATGTCGCACGCGTACGCAGTACCGCAGCACTGGAACCGGAACCAGCGCTTCGACTTGCCGTAATGACTGCACTTGCCTTCGTTTGGGAGCGGCTGACCGACGACGAAGACATTTTCGCTGGGCGTCTTGGTCTTCTTGGTCTTCTTCCCCATGTCAAACACCGGGACGTCGGGTGCGCTCGATGGCTTGCAGATCGTCGCGGCCTTGCACTCGAGCGCCATCTTGGCGTGGCAGCCGCGGCACGACGCCTCGGCGCGGATACGGGGCACCGCCGACAAGAGACCTTCGACGCCGCAGCCGGAGCAGAGCGCTAGACACACGAGCGGCGTGCTCACGTCGACGAGCGCGCAGTTGATGGACGAAATGTTGGCCGCGAGCGAGTTGGCGCCGTGCACGAGGATCGGCCGAAACTCGACAGTGTGAAGGAGGCTGCAGCGGGGGCACCACTTTTTGTACGACGGCGCGTCCAGCGAGAGCGTCGCGAGGAATGAAAGCGGGCAGTTGAGGCACTGGAACCGACCGGAGATTGCGTGCAATTGCGCCGTGTCGATCTGGTACAGAAAGAGCGCGCCGAGGTCAATGTGCCAGGCCGAGACGTCAGGCACCAAATCCAGCTTGACGCGCGCGTGCGCGGGCACAATGCGGGCGTCGCGCGTCTCGTCGTGCTTGGCAAGTTCTTCCTCGTCCTTGTCTTCGTCCATGTCGGACGCGGGGCGCTGCGACGGCGGTGGCGTCTCGACGCGCGAACTACTGGCTTTGACGAGCGCGGTGAGGTACTTGAAGCGCTTGACGCAGTCGCTGAGCGACTTGTGCGGCACGCAGGCAGCGATGGCTTCCCAGCGCGGCTTGGTGTCGAGGCATCCGACAGGGAATTGCTTGAGCGCGGCGTCGAGCGCGTGCTGCTGGTCGACCGACCAGTCTTCGGGTGATGGAGCCAGCATTTCGACTTGTTCGTCGTTGGAGTTTGCTGCGTTGTCTTCGCCTTCGTCCTCGGCGGCGTCTTCGGTAGAGAGGGGTGGGTGCGCGTACCGGCACTTGGCGCCGCGACGACATTTGCCATCGAGAAATTGCCGACAAATGGCCTTGGATGGACCGCGGCGCTTGCGCTTCTTCTTCTTCTTCTCCTCCAACGACGATGACGTGGCATCGACGTGTGCAAACTTGCAGTGGTCGCCACGCCGGCACTTGCCAGCAAGAAAAAACTTGCACATGGGCGTACCGTCCACCTCGTCGTCGTCGCCAGTGCCCTTGGCGTCGGCATCGCTCTTGGCTTCGTCATCGTCGCCGTCATCGCTTTCGTCTTTGGCGTCATCGTCGCTACTCTTGGCTTCATCATCGACACCCGTTTCGATGGCCCCATCGTGCTTGTCGTGCTTGTGCTCGGCGGCGTCGTTGGCATTGGCGACACGCGGCTTGGCGTTCATGTGCTCCGTCGCTGCCGTGACGATATCGGTCTCATCCATAGGAGTTTCTGCTTGGTCGTCAGCTACCTCTGCTGGCTTGGGCGGCATGATGAGCTCCTTCAAATGGTTGTCGAGCCACGTGAGGAGCTTGCGGAGGACGAGGTGGCCGACGCAGTCGGCCATGGCCGCATCGAGCGCCGATGCTATCCGCGCCGAGAAAAGCGCATCAAAGCCGGCGACGTCGCAGTGGACTCGGAACGTCGCGGCCTCGTGTGGGTACGCGGCCGGAATCGCGACCCAGATCGCGAGGCCGTTGGCGAGCGCGAATGGGAACTCGGGGTCGCTTGGGTGCAGGCGCAGCGCAAGCGTGCAGGGCACGACCACGTGCTCGGGCGTGCAGTCTTCTGGGCGTCCGTAGCGCCGAAGCACGGAGAAGAGCTCGCGCTCGACGTCCGACGTCAGCGACCGCAGAGTCTCGAGCCACGACGCCATATTTGTGAAAATGGCGTTTGGTTTGCGGAAAGTGCATTTTCACACTACTTATATGTCTCGTGCAATAGTGTGATTGCGGCGCGGAGCATGAATTGTGCAAGACATAGCGTGTACGGACATGGACACTCATCCACACGACTCATATTGCTATGTATGATGCCACGGAGGGTGTAGCCGCTGACAAACGCCACAGCCGTAGCAAAACGTGCCGCTGCGACCGCAAGCGAGGCCATGCCACTCAGACACTATTTAAAGTTGATACACTACTTTATTGCCATGATCCGAGTCGTGCAGCTTCAGCGAACGTTCGGCCGGCGTGAAGCCATACCATCACTCTTGAAGTGGAGAGTGATGGTGGTAGCTTGGACCAAGCACGCAATCAGGAACGCAATAAGGTCTCCAGGACGCGCAGGCTTGCTGGCATCTTTGGCGCTTGGGAAAGGTACATGAACGAATGGCGATCGAGCGCCGCGAGGTGGAGTTGCGCTTGCAGAATCGGCTGCCACGAAGACAACACGTTGTATCTCTAGTCCGTGCCGCCCGTACCACCCTCTTCGCGCGTCTTTGCTTGCTAACGAAGTCGTCGTCATCGTTGACAAAGCCTACCGCTCAGAGGTCTGCGATCGTTCGCGCTGCGTTTTGGCAAGTCGCAAACAAGTTCTTGTCCGACGACCAATGCGGCGTTCGAAGAAACGCCTGCAGGGCGCCGCACATGTGGCAACTACACTGCGCCGCATTGAGCCCGTGGATCGTCGGCACGCCGCCTGGTGTCTTGGCCGCGGTGGCTTGAACGTCTGGGCGAGCAATGTCGACGAGTTGACCGCGCGCCGTAAACGGTAGCGTCGGCCACCGCCACGCAAACTCTGAGAGCAGCGGTACAAACACGGCTGCCGGTGACACGGCGACCTTACGGTACCTGCGGGCAGCCGTCTCGACCAGAGACCGGACTTGGCGCACGAGCGTCGGCGCCCGATGCGGCGCACACGTCGCGAAAAAGCTTGGCGCGTCCGCGAGAAGCGCTTCGCACACGGGGAAAAGCGTCGAATTCGGGTACAGCAGCGCGACGTCCGTGTGGCTATACTAGTGCGGCAAGAGGTGCTCAATCACTTTGCCGCGCTGCCTCCAGTCGGACACGCGGCAAAGGATGATCGCACAGTTACTAAGCGAGCGCCGCGCGACCAACCGTGTTGTGAGAAAGGTGCAGAGAGCTACGATGAGCGTGTAGTGGGGAAACCCCACCGCCGAGCGCAAGCTGCCAACATACGCGAGAAGTTTGTCGTCGTCAGCATTGGAATAGATTGCTTGTAAAAGAAGATGCCACTCACTGCGTCGACCGAGTCTACGACGTTGCTGCGACGCGCCAACGATGCCAGCGCAAGCTCCGGGTACATGCTGCTAGCGAACTGCGGGTGTTACGCAGCGCAAAGCCGATGGCGGACGTAGCAATGTACGTCATGGCGATGTAGTCGTCTCGTATCGCGTTTAGGATTGATGCAAGACCAAACACGCGTTGATCGTGTTACGCGCGTTCGTGACGATCGAGCACGTAGGCACGTCGAGCGACTTAATCGTCTTGGGTTCGTAAAAGAGCGATGGCACGTCCTAGTGTTCGCAGATAATGCGGTTGATCGCACACTGGGTGCGGTCATGCGCCTCGGGATGTCCCAGCGTCGGGTAGACCGGGTTTTCGGCAACGCCGGCAAGACTCGCGAGAAGCTGAAATGGCAAATGTGCAGCGGCAGTGCGGTACGTCGCGGCTCTGCGTCGAAGAAGGACATGCACGGACGGCGCGAGCGCGTCGTAGCCAAACCGATCAATGCACGCATACAACTTGAGCCTACAACTTGAGCCAGATACGTACGACCAAGCAAGCACGTTCTCGCCGCGTTCGCCGTCGCAGGGGTACTTGGTCCGAGTTTGTTTGCGGCCCGACCATGAGGACGCCTCGGCGAGACGCGTAGTGCGATACCCGAGCAGCGATGTTCCGGCGTCATTTTGCCGGACGGCTTCGACGTGGGCGACTGATGTTGTGATGCCGACGAGACGCAGCCGGTAGGACTTTGGCCAAAAGGCGAGCATCGTATGCTTCCGACGTGGCGGGCGCAGGTTTGGCTCGCGATAGGCCGCATGTGATAACTCTTTCGCGCATTGGAGGGCCGTCTCGGGGATGTCGGCGCCGTCCAGAGCAATGACGGCGAACATGTGGCTAGCCTCCGAGGACGCAGTCGTAGCACCCCGACGCATCGAGAGCGCGAAAAAAGCCACGTCGACTTTGGCCTGGAAGTCGACTTGGTCAAACGCCACGTCATGCTTGAGACTGCAGATAACGCGCCCCGCCGCCAAATACGAAACATCTGCATGGGCGCGCAAGAAGCCGAGAGCCTACGCTGCGCTGGGCGGCGCCGAGGCAAAGCTGCAGTCCGGCGTCTCCGTGTCGTTCACGCGGTGACCCCGGGTCCAGATCGGCATAATCTGAGCCAGCATTGCTCCTGCGTCGTTTGGTCCTTTGAGCTACGCAATGCATGCATTACAAATGAATTGGAGGCGTTTGGAGCTGCCAAATCTTAATTTAACTCCAGTCCCCACAACGAGAGTTTTCTTTCGGCGCCAACGGCCGCGATGACGCGACCGAAGACGATATAGCGGACAATGACGTGGACAATATGTCGTCTCGCGAGGTAATGCCGCCGTCTCCTTATTGGGATAGTTTAGGCTTGTCATGACGGAAGCCGGCAAGCCATGCAAGTGCAAAAGCGTGCACGACCAAGAGAGTGACTGGCAGCCGAAACGTGCCTGCTGCACTTGGATTCGAGTGCGGTTGTGGTTGCCTCGCCATCCCATGTCCCTCGAGTTTCCAGCAGATTTTGCATTGTCGCGGCAAGTTCATTATATTGCAGTCGAATCGCATCGAGCAATTCTAGACGCCATCCTCAATAGGATGGTCGTCGAGCTCTCGTCTGAACCTCAAGCGCTGTCCAACAGACCTGCGCCATCGCTATGTGATCGCAGGTCACATAGCGATGCCGTCGTCATCGCGTTTTCTGCGATCTTGATCGCTCCTTGGTTGTCCGAGTACAAGAGCACCGGCAGGTCGCTGACGCCCAAGTCTCCAAGCAGGCCGATGAGCCACTTGGCTTCGCGCGCTGCTGCCGCCATGGCCACATACTCGGCAGCGCAAGTCGAGGTCGCCACAGTCGCCTGTCGTGTTGACTTCCATGCGATCGGGCCGCCGCAAGTGATCCACACTTGCCCCGAGATAGATAGTCGATCGGGTGGTGGCGCCCAGCTGGCATCGCAGTAGCCATGTAGATCGCTCGAGGCCTTCTGGCTGTACGTGATGCCCACGTCTTTTGTCGCCTTGAGATACCGGAACACGCGCTTGACCGCCTGGAGGTGGATCTGCTTGGGCGAGTTGAGGTAGCGCGACAGTCGCATCACGGTGTGTGCAATGTCCGGTCGCGTGCACGTCATGAGGTACACCAAGCTTCCAACCATCGCACGGTACGTCGCTTCATTGGCCGGAGACGACTCGACGTCCCAATCTTGACCTTGCACTTCCGGCGTATCGACGCCGGCACAATCTTGCATCTTGAAGCGTTCGAGAATCTTGATGATGAACGACGTCTGCTTGAGCGTGAGCTCTGTCTCGTTGCGCACGACCTTGACACCCAAAATGTGTGCGACCGGTCCTTGGCGCTTGAGTTCGATCTCCTTCTCGAGGCTCACAAAAATGTCGTTGATCTCCGCGTCCGTCTTGGCGCAGATGATAAAATCGTCGACATAGACGCACACAAACTGGAGCCATCCGTTGCGCTTGCGCACGTAGAGGCACGGATCGTACTCGCTACGACGGAAACCAATCTTCTGCAGTACCGTATCGCACATGCCGTTCCAATGGTACGCGCTCTGCTTGAGGCCGTAGATCGCCATGAGAAGCAAAAGCTTGACAAGCGGGTCCTCGTCCTCGTAGCCCGGCGGCATGTCCATGATGAGGTCGACGTCTCCATCCAGCTTGCTCTGAAGGTACGCATTGACCGCGTCACCTTGGTGGATCGAGTAGCCCCAATGAAAACACAGCGCCATGATGAGGCGCAAAGTTGTCCACTTGACGACCGGCGCAAACGTCTCGTTGTAGTCGACACCATGACGTTGGGTAAAACCCTTGGCCACGAGACGCGCCTTGTATCGGATCACATTGCCGTCGCCATCGTACTTCTTGGCATAGACCCATCGACAGCCAATGGCCTTGGTGCCGCCCGCAGCACGAATCTTGCGCCACGTCTTGTTCTTGAGCAGCATCTTGAGCTCGGTGTGCTCCGCCTCGAGCCACTTGTCGCGGTCGGGGCTGGCCATTGCTTCTGCATGCGTATTCGGGATGTTGTCAAGAACGTTCTTCGCGATTTCGTCCTTGACGTTCAACAGCCGCTCGAAATGGCCTTCAAAATCACCCCCACGACCGTCACGGTCGTCGTCGTCCCCATCTTCGTCATCGCTGTCGCCGAGGTCGACTTCCGTCTCCGGGTGGCCGTCGTTCATGAAGCGGTCCTCAAAGAAACGGACCTCGGGTGTGATGACAATCTTGTTGGCCGCAATGTCGTAGAGCTCGTAGCCCTCCTGGTCGCTGGCGTAGCCAACGAAAACGACCTTGGACCCCTTGGGTTGGAGTTTGTTGCGCTTGCCCGGCTTCACTTTGAGGCGTACCGCCATGCACCCCCAGACGCGCCAGTTCTTGTAGTCCGGCTTGTGGCTGTCGCCGAACATGAGCTCGATCGGCGTCTTGAGGCCCGACGCCGAATTCACGATGCGGTTGAGTATGTAAACGGCCGTCTTGACCGCCTGACCCCACCATCGGCGTGACATTCCAGCGTGGAACATCATCGCGAGCGCCATCTCCATGATCGTGCGGTTGTAGCGCTCAGCCTTGCCGTTCTGCCACGGACAGTCCGAACTGGCCGTCTCGCGCTTGATGCCGGCTTTGGCGAGAAACTCGTCAAACTCGTCGTTGATGTACTCGCCTCCGAGATCGGATCTGAGCAGCTTCATCTTGTTGCCTGTCTTCGTCTCGATAAAACTCTTGACCTTCTGGAAAGCTTTGAGGACTTGATCCTTGGTCTTGAGCAACTTCAAGATGGTAAAGCCCGTGTTGTTCTCGATGAACGTCACGAAGTACTTGTAGCCACCAATCGCTTCCGTCGCGAATGCGCCCTTGACGTCCGTGTGCCACAGCTCGCCCAGCTCCCATGATCGAGAGCTCTTCTTTGGGTGCGGTTGTCTGTGCATCTTGGCCTCGATGCACCCGTCGCACAGCTTGGACATCTTGCTGTCGAGTTGCTCCGGCAGTCCTTCGTGCTCCTTGCTGCACTTGATCATCGTCTCCACGGGAATGTGCCCCATGCGCTGGTGTTGAAGCTTTGTTGTCGACTCGACCGTCGCGTTCGCCTTCTCATCTGGCACGTCCTTGAAGACATAAAGTCCCGAGACTTCATCATACTCGGCCGACACCAGCGTCTCGCCCTTGAACGTGAGCGAGCACATGCGGTCGTGAAAGTTGATTCCAACCTCCGACCGGTTGACACAGATCTTGGCAATCGAGATGAGCGTCATCATGAGACCCGGCACGAAAAGAACGTCGGTGAGCGTGACCTGGCTCCCGATCTTCATCTTGCCAATGCCCACGGCCTTGAGCGTATGGCCGCTGGCCACTTCAACCGTGCGGTTGCACGGCACCATGTCGAATAGTAGGCTCGCATCGCCCGTCATGCTGCTCGTTGCGCCCGAGTCGATCGCCTTGATCAATTTCTGCGCCGTCATGGCGCTGCAGGCTACGTCGAGCTTGACCGTGCAAACCCCATCAATGCTGAAGACGTCGAGCACACGCTGCTGTTGCTCCTTGAACTTCTTCTTCGACTTCTCGGCCACATCGCGCATTTCGCGCAACGCAAAAGTAAACTCGACCGAGTCGAGCTTCTTGGCCTTCTTCTTCGACGCTTTCTTGATCACGTCCGTGACCAGCACCTTCTCTTCGAGATCCTCGTCGTTGTCCTGGACGATCGCAGCCTTCTCCTTCTTGCAGAGCTGCTTCTTGTGCGGGTTTCCGTGTCGCTTGCCGCCGCTGTGCTGGTTCTTTGGGCAACGACGCTGGATGTGGCCAACTTCGCCGCAGTTGAAGCATGTCTTGGTCGCGTACCACGGCGCTGGTTCCCGTTGCTCTTGCTGGTTGTCCCCTGCCGCGAGAGCACTGTCGTTGACCTGCATGTTGTCCTGCGATCCGCCGCTGCTGGACTTGACGAGGAGAATTCCTCGCTTCTGCAGGTAGTTGTACTCCTGGATCAGCATCGAGAACGCCATCGCGATCGTCCGTTCAGCGTCGGTGAGGTTCATGATGTCACGCGAGACACTGCGCATCTCCACCGGCATCGTCGAGAGGAGCCAAATGACGCGCTGGTTCTGCACTTTCGTGGACACCTTGATGCCAGCGTTGAACATGTGCGTGAAGATTGCGTTGACCCGACAACGAAACGCGACGAGCGTCTCTGCAGCAGGACGCCACTTCATGCTGTAAAGCTGAGTGTTGAGCTCGACGATGTCGACTTGTTGTCGCGGCTGGTGGTGTTGGCAGAGGATGTTCCAGAGCACGTGCGCCGATCTGGTCATACTCCAGTCGAAAAGTACCGACTGCGAGATGTCGAGGTACTCGAGCAAATAGCCCATGGCTTGACCATCTTCTTCAGCGTCGTATTCCTTCGTGACGCTGATCATGATCTTGAGGAGGCCTCCCGACGCATCGACTGCTCCGTTCTTGTAGAAACCACCCTTCGTCTGTTCGTCCGCATCCGTCACCACCACCTCGGTCCACTGCAGTTGGTTGAGGTACCCCCCCAGCTTCTTCTGGTTGAGCTTGCCGACCATGAACATGGTCCACTCGGCGTAGTTCCCCTCGCGCAACTTGACCATGCTTCCTTGACCTTCCTTGAGCGTCTTCGTCGTGTAGTTGGGCTCAGAACCTCTTGCGAGGAAGCTTGCAAATCGGAAAGTGGTTGCATTCTTCCGGCCCCGAAAGGTCGGTCCGTTACTACTACTAAAGATCTTGTTTCGACTAACTAAACGACTAAAGCTAGTCACATGCAACATAGATGACGTGGCGGTCCACAATGTCGTCTTCCGCTGAGCGACATCGCAACAGTCCTATGTCTGGCTCTACGAAGAGTCCAGTTCCGTGATTTGGGTCGCACGCGCCGTGATTGATGTCGTCTTTCGAAAGATGACCGTGGTCACAGCAGCCTGTCGTGGTCGCAGCAGCCAACCGTGAAGCTTGCCCTAATATATGGCGAATCTGGTACGACTGTTTGTGCATCTATAGCGGCCATGTCGAACTGCCAAGGTCCTCGACAAGGCCGACGCGCCTTTTCTCCGAATGGTATCCCGACAGCGAAATGAACCCATGCTCGATGTCCCGTCGCCAACAGGTCGATGTGTATGCGGCTCTGCCATACTGCTTTCGGCTTGGCTATATTTCAAAGCTGCCATGCTGGCTGTGTCACAGTCCATCTCTCGGATTGTAGGTTCCCGACACCACATCGTTGTCACCTCTTTTGCCACGACAAAAATGGCCTATGCCGGTCCTTTGCGTCGAAGACGACGTATATTTTCAAGCCAGCAATGGTTGGGGTATGTTTAACCTGGCTCATAAACGCGCAAATGCTAGACGTCTGATACATGCGTTTGGGTAGAAATGGACCTAGCGGTTCAAACGACACGTAGTTTCGCGCAATCCACAGCAAAACGAATCGACTATAGTGTAAGGAGTTCCCATGGCATGATGTGTATAGTTGTTGCTAACGTTATCTCGCTTATCACGTTTCTATCTCATAGGCTAAATTGCGGGAAACTTTTGGGGTTGCTGTGACGCCATGCGCCTGTCACTGGATACTGTTTGAGAAGTGTTCCGCGATCGACCTCGAGTCCGCTCCTGCATCGTCAAGGACAAGAGAAGCTGATTGTGTTTCGCACGAGACTTCCGATTGGATTGATCGGCGACGGTATCCACGAGCACCCACTGTTTGCAGGCTCACAAGGGCTAGGGTTAGATCGTGCGGGTCGCCCAAGAAGCTTGATTTACGAGCAGCTTGGATCCCGTCAACATTTCTCGCTTCTTTTTTGCTCCCAGACGAAGCGGGTACTGCTTTACCAGCCACAGCACGCCCAGGTCAGTTCACAGCAAGCTCAGCACGCACATCGAGGTACGCTCCTTCATCACGTAGATAGCATCGTCTGGATTGGTCCCAAGCATCAATAGACGCTCGCTCTGGTCACGTTTTGTGAAAACGAAGCGCACAAACGGCGTCCATTGATGACGGGTACGACACAAAAGATGATGGGACGATGCTTTGCATTCCGATATGATATCATCTTGAAGATGTCAAAGCAGCATGGAATATGCGACATGAATCCTTGTTCGGGATGTTTTACAGTGCACAACGTCCCGAGCGTAACATTTACAGGCGTAGCTTGGTCGACTTGCATCACGCAACAATCGCCCAACTCTTATCAAAGCTGAACAGGGCGAGCATCGTGTTTGCCTTTGTTTGATTCGCACCTGCTGGAGAGTTCATCGCTGGCCATTATGACGGTCTGCGTCATCTTCATTGTGCTCGTCCCGATGGCGCTGCGTGTACTAGTACTCAATAAACCCATTTGCCGAATCCGATACGAGGTGCGAGAGCACCGCTCGTGTGTGCTGTACTAGTAGTTGTTTGTGACTCTTTTGATCCTTCGATTTTAGGGGTAGGGGAAGGACATGGTTCGGGCGCACGTGCTAGGCACTAGCGCTGCGTTAGTCGGTTCACGATGAGAAGAATGGTCGACGACAACTTTACTTTGTATTTAGTTTTTTGTGTTGATGGATTTCGCATGCCAAGATACTACATACAGTAATCGCGCAGGTTTGGTTGCGCCGTCACTCGTGACGTTTCGATTGTTGACGGCCAGTGTGTAACTGCCGTCTTGGTCTTGGCGACAATGTCCTCGCAGCTGGAACGACTGGACCAAAGACATGAAGGAAGACAACCCATCGCCTTTGTCGCTCAAATGTCGGGGACCTTCGTCCAGCAGACACCGCCTTCTGGCTCAACAGGGCTCTCGGCGCGCACTTGGTTTGCGCTGTGATGCCCAATGCTGTGGCAAAGCTCGGAGGTATCCTCCTCTGTCGCCGCGGTTCGTTTATTTGCTCGCTGTAGCCTTTGTCAACGACCACGCATTGCGCGTCGCGATTTGCTCCGTGTTCTATGTAGAATGCTCTTGCAAACTTCGAGGTGTTTTGCGACATGTTTGAAATCGCAAGGGCCCTTTTCAATGAGGCTGTGTCAGACTCTCAAATCAAGCAGCGGTGTAGTTGGCAAGCGAATTGGCTGCATTCTCACTCATTCAACGCGCGCTTCGACGCTATGCGCCAACTAGCATGTTGGAGACGCTGCGAAAGTATCCTCTCTTCACCGTGTCAGTAGTACACAAATACCCATCTATCTCAAGTATCCTTACAACGCGTACGCGGATAGTATCATAACAATGGATAGGACGAAGGATTGCAAGTCAAGATGGTTCACCCGGACCATGGTGCAACGTGCCTGAAGATAGCCTAGCACCTGGACACGCCGATACGATGCACCGAGCGACCAGTTGTTTGTGGTGACCTGCAGCGTGAGTCACGAAGGCTGGAAAAGTGGCGCCAAGATTCTTGTTGTCAACCTCCGTGAACGCTGTAAGGAGAGAATGAGCGTGATACAAGTCGGGTATGAATCTAGAGCATGCTCTGGTACTTCCGTGGTGAAGCTTGTACCATGTAGAAGTACATCGAGCACGATGCACTGTACTGC
>NW_008246163.1:23446-34096 GCF_000281045.1 Saprolegnia diclina VS20
CGAAGTATGATCATGGGCCGCGTCGCCAGCGTGATCATTCTTGTCTCCGCTCCCACGGTTTCTGGTCGGAAGCACCTCGGCATTGCTGAAGCCATCTTTTGACGTTGCACATGTAGTGATCACGCGTGACTGGTTGTATGTCGCTCATTAGACAGGAGCAAAAACACGCAAGCGAAAAGGGGCATCTAGTTTTGACTCGACCGACGGTCCAAACGTTTTTGCTACCATCGTCGCAGTCTTCTGCAGCCCCGAAGGCGATAAAGCAACAGATTATTTTCCGGTGAGGATTTCTGTGGTACGGTCAAGCGCACCCGCGTCGCGATGGCGCCACGACCAATGAAATACAGCAGACTAGGTACTTAGTTATGCTCTAGGGATCAAACCTCGCGGCCAGATCGGTGCGGTGCCAACGAGGGTGCTTCAGCCGCGGAAGAATCCAGAATGTGCGAGCAATGATTACGTGTTTGCGCTCGAAAAGCACCTGCTCACTGTCGCCTGCAGCGATGTACGAATCATCGCGTTGTTATATCAACAGTGAACCTGGACATGTATTCATTTTGGTATAGGGCTAGGTGTACCGCTGAAAATTTGGACGTGCCTACGGATAATGGCGTACGCGTTTATTTGTACTCAAGCCAACGTCGTTCAACGTCCAGTAAATGTCCACTCCATCCACGGGGCGTGAAGTAGTGCTATCCGTGGACCGTTCCAGCATTACGTTGCAATGCCCCGTTGGGCACAAAAATGCGTTTTAGCCATTTGACCCAGCGGGATATTGTCAGCGCTTTCGAGGTAATTAGCGCACCCGCTATAACGTGCGACTTGCCCACAGTACAGTAGTTCATGTACATAGATGCCCACCACCTCCTGCGTCCATGTCCACCTCAGCCCACATGTCGCTGCAACGTGCTATTCCATTGCGCAAGATGGAGGAGCGCAATGGTTTGCCAAGGTCTCTGCAAAGTGGTCGTGTATCGAGGACGCTGGGAATTAGTCTTTAGAAGAACACGGCTCGTTGGGATTCCCTCGCGTACTACGTGGCTCGGGCGTCCGCAGTGCGGTGTACGCCAACAATTCTGGTACCCTTTTTGCCCAGGATGTAACTCAACCAATCGCGCTCGCCACTCTTCTTCGACAATCCCACGGCGATACATCGCGATGGTCTTCCTCCTCAATCGCAATCGACCGTATGTGCTGACCACAAAAGAGACTGGTACCGGTACGAGGCCACCGCGGCTGGCAACCACCAAATGCGATACTCTTTAGTCTCAACTGCGACTCCGTGAGCACGACACATCCTACTTATGCTAGCCAAAATAGGTTTGTCAATTCATTTCAATGCGCTGGACGTACAACGATACAAAGGACATCGGCCACGCGACACCAAACGGAAACGACAAGGTGGACGACCGCGGCGGCACAGATGCACCCACGCAACCTCAGTATCCCGCTTCTTATTGCATTGGCGATGCCTCGCACGCGCACGGTCGCAGACCACACGTATCCCACTGCCGACAAGTCAGCGTGAGTTCGCCGATGCCAACCCTAGCCCTACCCTACCCGCTTTCGCGATGCCAAAATGCAGCGGTGCAGTCCCATGGCCAGTTGGTCTTGCTGATGGCACGTCGTTGTTCTGGCCAACGCTATCCTACTGGTATAGAGGGATACATGCTGGGAGTATGAGAAAAAATGGGACGGGCGATTATGCATACGCTGTGTGTTTTTATGGAAACGCAGGCGATGTCGAATGCAACACGATCGCGTAAGTATATATTGGTCTCGCTCAAGTGCGCTACACCCCTCCTTATAAATGTGGCATCTCCTTATAAATGTGGCATCAACCTCTACGAGTGACGTGCTCTTGCGGCATTTGGTGTTTCTTGCTCGATGGTCGCCGGCATCGTCGTGCGGGGCACGGAAAAGCCTTCGCAAATATGGATCCGGTGGCGCGGCAGCGCCTGGCGCCACACAAACCCAATGTCGGTGAGCTGCCCGCGCTGCTCGGGCGTCAGCGTCGTCTCATGCAGAGACTCGACAAACTCGCCAAGCTGCATATTCCAGAGCGCGGACGGCCAGCGGTCGTCGTGGATCGGGATACGAAAGTCGCGCGTCAGGTTGCTATGGCCGTACGTGTCGAGGTAGATGCGCAGCGCCAAGAGCTGCATGTCCCAGCTCTGCGACGAGACGTTCCAGACAAAGCCCATGTCATCGAGGACGCGCCGGCGCTCCTCGGGCATGTCCTCGAGCTTCTGGCGCATGTTGTGCACCGCGTGGCCGAGCTTCATCTTCCACACCTCGCGCGGCCACGCCACGTCGTGGTTGGGCACGACAAACCCAAACGGTACGCGCAAGTGGCCGTACAGCGACCGGTACGTGTAGAGCGCTGTGAGCCGCGTCTCCCAACTCAGATCGAGGCAGTCCCAGATGAACCCGAGGCGGTTGAGCTGCGCCTTGCGCTCGGCCGAGATCGAGTCAAAGCCTTGGCGGATGTTGTGCACAGCGTGGCCAAGCGTGAGACCCCACGTCTCGGGCGGCCAGCTCGGGTCGTCGCGGGGCACCTTGAAGGCGTACGTGACAAGGAGGTTGCCGAACTTTTGCTGGTACGCGGCCATCGCCGTGAGCTTGAGCTCCCACGTCATGTCAAACGCGTTCCAGACAAAGCCGAGCTGCGAGAGCTGCGCGTGGCGGTCCGAATTCGGGTGGATGCGCTGGCGGATCGTGCGCACGACAAGACCGAGGCGCATGTCCCAGAGGTCGCGCGGCCAGTCGACGTCGTTGTTGGGCACACGAAAGTCCTGCGGCACGCAGAGGTCGCCGTGGAGCGCCTTGTACGTGCGCAGCGCGAGCACCTTGAGCTCCCACTTGAGTTGACCAAGGTCAAACACAAAGTTGACGGCGCGCAAGGCCGCGAGCGTCTCGGGATGCAGCGTATTGGTCTTGTAATGCGATCGCACTTGGCACGTGTTGAGGCGAAGCCGGCGAAGGTGCGCCGGCCATGGCTCGGCGTCCGGCACCACGTACGTCTTGGGCAGGTTCGTGAAGCTCGACGTCGTCCGGTGCAGCGCATGGTAGATGGTCGCGACCTCGACAAAGGTCGAGAAGCGGCGCAGGCTCGACTCGGCCTTGCGCTTCGTCATCGCTCGCCAAACCCAAGTTCAATGACAATAATGTATTGCCACCTTGGGCCCGAAGCAAGCTCCGTTTTATTTTACTAGTGCAATTGTATCGTGCTGCGTGAGAAATGGCTTTTTAAATTTCCGAGCATCCTGTCCACCTAGATGCGGCATCGCACTTGAACGAGCGCGTCGTTAACGCCAACGACGCAGTCTTCGTGGCAGATGCCGCGACCAAATGCAATACTTGCGGCATGCCCGATTGGAAAGTGGCACGTTTTATGGAAAACGTGGCACACAGTGCCGCATCCGGAAGGCGATGCGCCGATTCAAACAGGTGCGATGGCCAGTTCCACGCCCCATCTGTCGGTGAAGTGATCCGACGGGGATCGCATGCGTTGCAAATTGCACGACGCGGGATGAATTTGGTATATACGCTGCACAGACTATAGTCTATAGAGACACTTGATCGAGGCCGAGGGCGGCGGAGACGACGTGGGCACCCGGTCGTCGTCGTGTTGTCCACGGCCGCCGCTTGAAATAGACCCGAAATCGTACTTTACTGGACACGCACTTGACCACCAGACATCTCGGGTGAAGGGGCGGCGACCACT
The DNA here is from genome assembly GCF_000281045.1 of Saprolegnia diclina VS20. NCBI lineage: Eukaryota > Oomycota > Saprolegniomycetes > Saprolegniales > Saprolegniaceae > Saprolegnia > Saprolegnia diclina. The sequence goes on from NW_008246163.1 coordinate 27,174, forward strand.
TGACCCGACGTCCAACGGCTGCCGGTCAGCTGTCCGGTTGCACCTTTCTCCGCTTCGAATCACTGGCCTTTCGGCGGCTGACGTTGCATGCCGGGCCAATCGTTGGCTGCGCGTCGCGTGATAGTTACCAAGTCGAAGAGAGTTGCATGACAAACAAGGTTGCAATATCGCGCGCGAGTCTCGTCGGCACCGGACTCAAGCACCTAGAAGGCTACGCGCTTGTTTATGAAAAAAGCCATCCTTGGAGCAGCGGTAGACGTGCCGCGAAACGCCTTCCAACAGCACCATGGCGGATCACCGAGACAAAAGGTATCTTCGATCTTGCGCTCTAAGAACGGATATTGAGACTCTAAAGCAATGCCTCTCACGGCTGCACCATCACGAAGGCAGTCGACGCAGCTGCAACGATAGGCATCATAGGACCACCAGTGTGTGTCGACTGCCGAGCTCCGACTTGGAACATTGGCCCTCGTTTCTCGCGCTGTTGACGCGAGGCGGTTCACCGATTACGCGACTTTTTCGAAATCTGGACGACCACGGAATAATCTACAACACGCATTGAGCGCGAGCTGGTGCTTGAGAGGCACTGCGCAGGTACACCGCCGTACTGGTACGCCCGAGGCTACACGATCGACTGCGATGTACGTGGATACCGCGGCATGTACATGTATTGAGTCCTACAATGCGTTGGCCTTGTCAAGTGGGCGGTTTTTGGGTGTTGTCAGGCCCATTCGCGCTGCTGCGTGGTGACGCAACGAGCGGCAGATCAGGCGTCGCAGGAGGATTGGGTGATAATGCCGGTACCAAAAGACTCGAGTGCGCAAAGCCGACCACGGTTTAAAGCCAGCATTTGATTATCCTCACGTGAGAGACTTTACGAGGCACGGACGTACTAACGTACGGTTAATACCGCACGACGCCGATGTGCACAGGATTGGCCATGCGGTCGGCAGTCGGTCGTCGTGGGATCGCGTGGCTGGAAAAGCGCAGGAGTCGTCCGAGCGAGATATCTGCGCGTCGGTCGATGTATCCGTCCGACACAAGGGTACATAGCTGCAACATCAGCTCGTCGGTTCGTCGGTAGTGCTGCATGGCGTCCCGCAATAGCTGTAGCCCTCACCACCTCCCCAGATCTGGCCGACTCCTCCACGATACGTCAGCGGCATCCAATTTGGTTGGTCCAAATTCTGTCTGCGAGCCAATCATCAGTGATCATACTGCCATATGTGCCTCTTGGATTGGCTGACATTTGGGTTTCTGAAGTATTGCCACCAATAAGAAAGCCGCAATAAGGCGACGTTTGACCCTGCCGCGGATGACTGACACAAGACAGCATGGCCTTGCTTGGATAACGTTATGACGAGCTCGATTTGAGGCCTACAAAAAGACGAATTTAGCAGGCTCAACGTTATAGCGACGAGTCCACGCCTGGTGCGCTGACGAGCATGAGAGATTCACTGAATCGAGACGCCCGCAGCGTGGAACACCAGTCATATCAGCCCACACCAGACCACAGTTAAAATCTCAGCGCCACTCGCTTCCATACGCGCACTAAATGCTATCGTTCGAGCAATTTCCATCCAATGCGACGCATGCGATGGCGCCGACTTTCTTCGTCCTTAGGGGGGCAAATTTTAAGTTAGAGGGTTCTCCGAAAGGTTGAGCGAGCAATACTCTTAGAGCATCTCCAACGCACCACCGCTATAGCTGTAGCTAACCGCGTTATAACCGACCTTTCTCATAGTTTAGCTGTGTGCTAAACGATGAGCTCCAATGGGAGATGCATCTATAGTTATCGCTATCGCTACGCATTGGCTGACAGCGCGCACCAGGCCGCTTAGAGCGGGAGTGAAAACGCAGCGCACGGAAGAGAACGCTCGGCGCATGAACGAGAGAAGCGGAGGCCGCTCGGAGGAGCGTGGCTGAAAGAGTGCGGGCTGGAAGAGCAGGCAGGAGAAGCGCGGGCGCCGGAAGGGGCAAGGAGTGCTGGCGCTGCCGATGTACGACGACCTCCACCTACACGTATACATGTATGTGCAGCGCTAGGCCTGGCGTGTCGGCAAGCAGCGTCCAATTTACGCACGACCATGGCGGATTGAGGCTTATATGTTGAGTACTAGTATCGACGATCGACGAAGGGCTCACATGGGCCAGCGCCCGTGCGTTGGACAAGGCGTCTGTGTCGGTAGAAGCAGCACTATCACAAGTCCTGCATAGCGGTAACGTTACCATCGAGCGCCTGGCCACCGCGTAAAGGGGGATTCGAGGTAGTATTAGTGAAAGCCTTTCTGCTCGACAACAAGCAAGCCGTGCCTGGAACTGGAACTCCCCACGACGCTGTACGCGCTCTTGTTTGAACCGCTGGTGGCGGCCCAACGCTGTACCGCCGACGCGCAGCCTAACCGAGATACCAACAAATTCGTTTTACTGAAATCGTTTTGCCAGGTTAACAATGCAAAACCAACCCGAGAAATTACACCAGCAAGCTAGCGCAACTCCCGTGTGTACTAGAGTCTTTAGGAGACCTCGGGCTGGATGAATTCATTTGCACTGCTGACCTTGAGAACATATCGTGATGACTGAATCTACATGACCGACAAACCGGATCGACCAGTCAAGTACATCATCTTTCACTATATGAACCACGTTTTACCATAACGGATGGTTTGACCGTGGTCGAACAGCTTATGCGATGGCCCCCATGCCATTCATCGTGCCCACTGCACATTTAGGACGTCGTCGCCGACGACGTCGGTGCACACGAATGCCGACAGTGACGCGCTCCTTCATGTTGGGAATCGTCTGGATGGAGGTGCGGGCCGACCATGAGACTCACTTCCGAGTCGTTCGCGACCGAGAGAACGCGGGACGTGCCAAATACCGCGCGCAAGACGGGCGTGACCGCTGCCGTGTAGAGACTATACTGCACCAGTACGGCCATGGCGTTGGCTAGCGACATCTTTTGCGGCACGGTCTTCATGGCGACCGTCAGGCCAGCAATCAAATCGAACGTGGGGTCGCGCTTTAGAGATAGACAGGACGACGACGTACCACCGTGCGTGCGTACTCGATTTTGTTGGATCAAGTTGGAACAGTTCTTCGAACCCGCGGCAAGCGTACAAAAAAGATGCACAACATGTAGCATCAGCAGCATCTTGTTGCGTGATCGGCACATCCTGGTGTGCAGCGATATGCATGACAAGGCCAGCGACAAGTGTCCACGTTGGTTCGCTCGGACCACCGATTGGCACCGCGTCGCGTGATTCCCGTGGCCGGTTGTTTCTCGGAACGATCCTCTCCGGCGCGTGGTGCATGAAATGAGCAAAAATTCAGCCACAGATCCAACATGAACGGATGAAGGCACTTGCAGTCCGACGCTAGTCGCCAAATAGGACGATCGCAATCTTCAATCGCTGCATCAAGTATGTTGCACTGGCGAGCCCTCTCAGCGACTACTATTACATCAAGGGGCGCATCCACAGGTTCCAACAGTACGATTCATTTGAACAAGATATCTTGTAGGTGTAGTAGACGGTCACAGACGTCACAGACACCGTGATGTGTCGTCGGGTGCGACAGCACATTCGCTCCTGATAACCCGCGACGGACCAAGATGCACCGCGAGCAGTGATGACTCCTAGCACTCCGGACGTTCCGTGACATCAAGACTATACCGCAGGTCACTGCGACGTTTCCTTGTCAAGTACAAATTGTAAGTACCACGTGGTACCAATCAGTTGACCGCGATGGTGCAATCACCGCTCCCGACCCGCATCCTCGTTCGGAGCGGCCTATCACCTTGCTTGGCTGCCGGCTCTCGACGTCGGTGATGCCCCAGCTTTCGCCGCGAGGAGCAACGCCGAGGCAAATAAGCGCGGCTTCTCTTGCGACACCGAGGCTTCTCCTCCTTCTTTGCCTTCCAGCACAATTGACGTCTTGGGCGGCATTAGGTGCGCACGGGTGGGTACACCCCATACCCTACGCAGCACCGCGCCGATTGGTGCTGGGCGCGCGGCCTCGACGCCGCAGCCAAGAGCACCCAATTCCCGCTCGCTCACACAAAAAGGCCAAGCTACTCGTCCAGTGTACAGTTTCGTTTGGCCATCACGTGCCCATCGTCGCGTGAAGAAGCGCGAGATGCAGAGCGAGAAGAGCGTTCCAAGTCTCGCTAGCGTGCGTGAATTCGCCGCCCGAATCATGCGCCGTGCCTTCACTGCAAGTGATCACCGCCCTATGTTGCCCAAGGATTCGGAGCGTATCATTGTGCTATGGTCGCGCCTCACCTTGAATGCAAGTCAAATGGGTGGGATTGCAGATGGTGCCGCGCCTTGCCTTTCGCATACAAACACGATGACACTTCAACACAGCTGGTTCGTATGCTCTTGCACAAAGGCAAAACGAAACCGAGACCCGATGGGAATCTCCTATCGGCGGCATCCAGACTGCGACACGAACGCGTGTTTTGACCCTAACGCGCGTGTCGCGGGATACCCAGATCATTGACGGAGTAGTATTTGTGCCAAAGCGTTGCATCGATCGCTCATTCTTTCTTTCACCGCGCCATGGACATTGCCCGCCTTCTCTCGCCCGTCCTCGACGACGACAACGGTATTGAGCCGGACCGCACACCGTCGACGCCGTCGAGCGTCTCGTCCGTCGACGACGACCACACCCCGTCGTCGCGCACTGGTCGCTGGATGTACGAAGAGGAGCAATTTGCACTTGCGCTCATCGAATGCTTCCTCCTCGGATGCGTCCCGGACCTCGTGCGCGGCACATCGCTCCGCTGCTTCCTCGCGTTCAAGCTCCAGTGCTCGCCGATGCGCGTCTCCAAGAAGCTCGCGCGCTCCACCAAGCAGCTCAAGGTCGCTTCGGTGCCGATCCCAAAGAAGCTCGGCCACCAGCGCTACGCACCCAGCGTCACCGACACGCGTCAAACGCTTGCCAAAACGCAAAACATGCAGCGCCTTGAGTTTGAGTTTTTGAACCAGCTCCGCGCTGCGAACGGCGGCCACCTCAGCGCGCCGCCGTCGCCGTCCTCCGACTGGTCATACGACGAAGAGGTGTTTGCTTGGAAGCTCATCGACAGCTTTCAGCGCGGCCACTTGTATCTCCCACACGACATGACCCTCGGGACCTACTTGGTCGAGCAGCTCCGATGCAACCCGATGCGGATCGCACAGAAACTCGAGTCGGGCGTTCTCGCGGGGCAAGCCGTGCACCCGTCCATCTTGAGCAGCCTCGGCTACTGCCGACGAGATGTTGTCGACCGCTCCGCGCCGTTCTTGGTGTAAAGGCGATGTATTTTGCGTGTTTAACCTTATTTTAACCTAATTAACCGAGACATCTTCGCGACATGAGACGACGTCTGCAACGTGTTGGAAGGGCAATTTGCAGCCTGCATGGGACATGCCTCTGATTGCACAAGCACCTCGAGATGCGCGTGAAAGGAAGGCGTCGCGGATGTCGGATTTTACTTTGTTTTTCTATGCGAACCCACAATTCACACCACCCGCGATACTCATCTCAAGAGACCAGGCATGCTGCGATGGGTGCGACGAACTGAGATTCAAGTTGCGCGTTTGCGTTCGTTTGTTCGTGGCAGCTCGTCCGACGACGGGGCTCTGAAACAAGGCGTGCACTGCAAGCGGCCACTCGCTATGTAATGTACGTCAATAATGCGATCCCAAGGCCCCAGACCCAGCGCGTTCTTTCCATCCCCACCGAGATCGGTGCTGCGAGCAATACACGCTGGGTGATGATGCCCAGGATGCAACTATTCTTGACCTTGCAAGTGCTCCTTCGACGTGTCTATACTTGTGCTGTGTTTTGAACTTGAGCACCTGCACCACGTTACCATTCGTCCATGCGTCGCGTTGTTCGTACAAACCCTGTTGGTGCCGGCGGCGGCTATGGTCTGCGAAGTGACGCAGCGCGAGCAGTGCCCCATCGCGAAGCACTCAGCGGCACGGCAGCACCCTCGAATCGCATTTGGAACACTGAAAAGACAAACCAACCGCGTCGTAATTCGCGATGTTTACAGTATGAATCAGCGCCCAGCGAAAACACCTACATTCACATTGATCGGCAGAGTCCGCGCCTCCTCCTCAAATACCACTTGCAATATATACTTGGGAGCTTTCCTCAGTCCGCAGGAGGCAGTGGCAAAGCGACTACGCCAGTCGTTTGCAGTACTGTAGCCATGGCACCTTTTGCAGCTCCATCAAACTTCCAGTGCGTCTCAGGGTCCGTCTGGCGTCTTTGCCATGTACGGCGTCGACATCCCAAGGACACCAAGGGATGCGAATACCCCGCGTCTACATGGCATGATTCGCATTGTTTGCTTAATAGTTACAGCGCGAGATAATACCAGTTCCGTCGACGTTTGACGACGCTGAACAGAGGATCAGAGCGTACTACGACATGCGATTAGTCGGACATTGGGCAACGCAAGTGCCATCTTTGGACTATTGTATGTGCCACCACGTCGGTAGCCCACACGACTGTCCGCGGTGCTGGTTCTGAGCGCAAAACCTTATCGATACGAGCTCGACAAGGTTTAGCACGCACTTGAGAATATTATTTCTGAAGTGCCACACCTTTTGATCCCAAGTTGCAGTTTCGTCGCTGAACGGCAAACATCTTGCGATGTGTGTCCCACTCTTCATCAGAAAGCAAAAAGCTTGAAGCTGCGCCGCAGCTGCTCCGATGGAGACCACAAATTGACGCTCCGAGCTCGGACCTACAACTCTAGTTGCTAAGCTAAGTGATACTAGATCAGAACTATAGTTGGTGCATCGTTCAACAACAACATGGTGGCCCAACGCAAGCACTGCAAGACACGAAACGCGACCGTGACAGTTGCAGAAGTATGTTCTGTCAGAACGGTAAGAAGGAACGAGTCGCTGCAATTTTCTGATCGT
>NW_008246163.1:59609-60339 GCF_000281045.1 Saprolegnia diclina VS20
CACCTTCGATCATTACGCCGTACGGTCGTTGGAACGCCATTGCGGACGCCGTGGGTGCCCACCCCAAGATCGAGGTGTGGGTGGTCGCGCACAAATAGAAGTAAACGCTAGGGGTTTGCACGCGTTCGAACAACATAATAAAAGTCATTTCTTGGCAAATCTTGTCAACGACAATGGAGACGATCAGCTTCCGTTGTTGTATAAAGTATGGTGTGCTATGATCGTGCGTGAGAGCGTGATCGACTCAAAGAGGCAAGCTCCTGGAACTGTCGTCGAAGCGCACAGAAATTCGGTGCGGACCACCAATTAGAATACTTCCCGCATCCATTAGTGTTCGTTCGCACTTTTTACCCCACTCCACTGGTCTGGAGCATCCCGCAAACTTGGTTGGACAGCCTAACAGCGCTCGCCGACAACTTCCCACGGTCTAACTCGGCGAAAAGGACCATTCTAGATATATAAAAGGACGCATGTCTGGGTTCGAAGTCTTGACCAACATCTAGAATTGATAGTCAAATTTATGTAACAGTATAAGGCACTGTGCTGCAACTCCTATCAACTTCGATGCCTTAAGAACCAACCAGTGTCTGTCGTACAATTTTTGCACTTAATCATGTTACTAATACAATTGTAGTACTAGCTATTAATAGTTGCAGTGTATATCTAAGGCTTCGTTCGGTTCGCGGCAATTATTTTTTAATCGATTATCGAAATCGCCATTATTGATAAT
>NW_008246163.1:60439-80472 GCF_000281045.1 Saprolegnia diclina VS20
GATCGTCGTCGGAATGCCGTCGAGCCAGCCGGACGCCATCATCTTGCGCGCGCCGTAGAGCTCGAGGTCCGCGATCGAGAGCTTCTCGCCGAGAAAGTACGTGCCCGTCAATGGCAGACGCGCCTCGATGCACGCAAAGTGCTCCGGAAGCGGACCCGCAGCGGCTTCTTCGCGGAGTGCGAGACGCTTGGCCGGGTCTTGTTCGCGGAACGACGGCATGAGCTTGGCGAGCGTGTCGTCCGAGGCCGCGAGAAGCTCGTCGACACGGAACGCCTCGAGCGCTTCGGTCGGGTAGAGGCCCGAGAGGCGGCCGGCGTAGCGCGCCATCGCATGCGACTGGGCCATGACGACGCCGTCGACCGTGAGCGTCGGCACCTGCTTGAACGGCAGCGTCGGCTTGACCGCGCCAAACTGTTCGCGCGTGAGGCGCTCGTCCTCGAACGGGATGCCACCCGCGTGCAGCGCCAGGCGCACGAGCTCGGCGCGGCCAGTCATGTCGAAGTACGTGAGCTTCAATGTGGGAAAGGTCATGGTTGTTGAGTCGTTGGTGGTAAAATCAAAAGTGACAACCAGAATGGCGCGCGCCGCCGACGATGAGCGATCGCCGTTGATTGAGTGAACACGTCGTGACCTTTCGGACGGGGCGCGATCTTTGCGTTGACGCGGCGTGTGGTGGGCTGTGATCACATGTCAAACCACCTGCTTGGACGTGTACGCAAGGCGACGTCGAACAGAGCCGACTTCGGCGCGACCGAGCGACCAAGTCCGACGGCGGCCATGGGCAAGGCATGGTTGATAATGGTTGTACCGAAGACTTCTGTGGTATTTGGTTCGTCCTCGCCTTGTAATGGTACGATAAAACAATGAAATCGGACTCTGTTGCGAGACTGAGGCATGTTTGAGCTCCACCGTTCATGGACGACCACGTCACCTTGGCCACAATCAGGCGACCATGGGATCACGCGTCGACAGGATGCGTTGGCGCGAACGTCAACCGAATTCTCAGTTGCAATTTCAACGATTACCAACGGTTGTGCCGCATCCCAACGCGAAATCGAACGGTTGTCCCACGCCGCGCAAAGCTCGTGACATCCAAAAGATGCCGACGACTCTTGGAGGACGGGGTGCCAAAAAGTCCAACATCCTTGCTTGGTTGAGCACCTTGGTTGAGCACCTTTTCTCAAGCTGACGGCAGCGTGCTATTCTTGTTTTTGATTGGCCCAAATGTTGCTTCGATTTGCGCCAATGGCATCACGTGAAAAAGATCGCTTTTCAACCAATGGCATCATCCAGAGCCTACCTCGTCTCTGTTTGTCGTCATCCAAGCCCCGTGGCTTGATTGCAACGTGCACCTGCCTCGACCAAGTCGTTGGGCGGTTGGTCTGAGAGATGAGCGCGTCGAGTGACTGGGCACGGTTCGCGCAGGCGCAAAGCCAACCTGGTCCTCGACCGTCCACACACGGTTGGTGGAGCTGGTCCCGCGCTACCGTGACATCCCGACGACTGAGTGCTGCAGGTCGTCAGCACTTACCGTCCATTTCCCACCATCTCTAACCGTGCAAATGGTGGCAACCAACTCACTAGTTGCGATGCTAAATAACACAACACACGGTATGCCGACCAAGTTAAATCGCGCATCGAGCGCGCAGCGTTGGCTTGGATCGAGCGCGCAGCGTTGGCTTGGATCGGAGGCTGCAATTGAAGGAGAGTCATCCCTAAAGATCAATCAAGACAGATGTGCAAGTCGAGGTACCTGGGTGCGGCGCGTGGCAAGCGTGGTCGAGGCAGGCACTAGCTACGCACAAAGAGACTGGCCATTTGGCCCGGTCGTGGTCATGACTACGAGCTCGGTCACGACAGCCCAGCCGTAACGATGGTCTATGGTCCCGAAGGTCCAATACCATCGGGGGAGGTCCGTCGATCCCGAACGGGCGCAGAAGTACTCGACCGTGGCGGCTCAAGGACCAGCGTCTTCGTGCGCAGCGTGGAAAAACCGAAGTGGGTTCCAGTCGGTTGGGGCACGAGTCGTCAGTTGGGCAAGACAGGTGATTGGACGAGACAATGACAAAACGGGGGGTGTTTGGGAAAAGCTGCGTCAAAACAGGAATATATAGAAAAATAACCGTTCACTTAAGTTCCTAGCAGGCATTCGGGGCTGCTTGGCAAGGTAGTCGCAGGGAAGAGGAGATCCAGGTGATATGAAGTGTTGCGGTAGGGTAGAGGATTGTAGTAGAGGTCTTCTTTGCGGGTAAAAAGGCGTAGGAGGAGAGGTATGGGAAGACGCCGACGCGTGCCATACGTGCCACAGCATAGTAACACCAAGTCTGCATATTTTTATGCAATCTACCCCGTTGTGGTTCCATTGACCCCGTTTTGACATTTTCCATCTTGGGAAGGATAATTGTTCTCTAGAAACGCATCAAATATCCGGAAAGATACATGCGTTTGTGCAAGGGAAGAAAGCGAGGGAAGAAAAAACGGCCCCCGAAGAAGTCCCGAGACAAGACAAAAAAGCAGGAGGCGGAGCGCACAGGTACCAAGATGCTTTGTGCTGTTTGACGCAGGCGCTACTTCACTAACGCTAGGCATGTCGTGAACAGCTACCCCGACCAACCGACGCACAACGACCTTGGCTACGGTACCGCGACTGTACAACGACACCCAACACAAGCGCGGCCGCCACCCATAATGAAAGCCACAGTGCGATACGCGTTCCCAGTCGATACGCGTTCCCAGACAGTATGGTGTACCATAGTCAACTCCAGCTAGAAGAAGGAGCAGGTTAGGTGTACCTAGCTAGAACGAACTCTGCTCAATTGCTTTCCAATATCCCATCAACCACCAAGGGTGCAGCTTACGGCAAGGCACCCCGAGATAGCACAGCCCGAGACGATGGGCGACCGACCGTTGAGCGCCTACAACACGTCGATCGGCGGGCCAAGCTGCGTCGCTATGCGGTGGTCCAGCCACCAGCTCTGTCACCGGCTCTGTCACCGGCGGTGGCGAGCGTGCTCCTCCGCGCGCTCTTATCGACGCCCCGCCAGCGATTTGAATTCGCTCCAAGGGCAACCATTCGCAGGATAAGGGCGCCCTTATCCTCCGATGCACCTTGTTTCAATGTACCAAAGTATCAAATTATCAAAATGCCATCACGACCTTAGACGTCGACGACCGCCGTCTTGTACGTGGCAACCAATACGTCCGGTGTCGTCGTCGTGGCTACGCGGAGCGTCGCAAAGATGTCGGCGGCGAGCACCCGCTTGAGGCTCGGGCGGCGCGCCGGTGCAAAGTCCACGAGTGACTCAAGCAGATTGAGGCCGTCGATGGCCACGAGGCGGGCGCGGGCAGCCGCCACTGCCGGGTGGGATCCCGTTGCGAGCGAATATGCGCCGACGTCGGCGCAAAACTGCTTGGCGTCGGGCGACAGGCGGCGTGCGTTGGTCTTTCCGAGCAGCTGCGATCGGAGTGCGGTCGCAACACCCGACGTACTCTGGAGCGACGCCAGGCCAAAGAGCACGCAGTACCGATACAACGTGTCGCAGAGCACGTCGCTGTGGCTGGCGTCACGCCGCAGTACTTTCTGAAGGATCGAGAAGGACGGCGCACCCTTCTTGGCACGTTTCACCTAGCCCCAAAAATTGAAATCGAAGAACATAGCACCATAAACGTCCTACCTTCCAGAGACGGAGGAGGGTCGCCTTGAGACCTTTGGGGCACACAACGTCAGCCAAGAGCTCTTCGTAGGGCAGACTACAGCAGGTTGTGAGTGACCATCAGACCCATGCTTCGCCAAGTACCTGCCGGTGGCGAGGTGCAGTAGGCACAAGCCCAAAGCAAACGTATCGACCGCATACCCCTGGAGCGCGTCGTCGCCGTCGACGAAAAACTCGATCGGCGCGTTCTCATATGTGGTCCACTGTCCATAGATCGACCATCGTACATTGTACAACTCGAGGAAAAATGAACGTACGTGCTCAACCCCAATGGGGGCTGTCAGCGAGCCTTCTTCGGTGGTCGCCGACCCGAAATCTGCGAGCTTGACCCACGCGCTGGCCGCGAGCGTGTACGTGGCGCCGTCAAACTCGTACGCGACGACCCCCGCGTCGTGGGATTGGAGGAAAAAGTTGAGCAACTACGATGCGATTGGTTGATTTGCCTGCAATAGCATCCTCACCTTGATGTCAAAGTGCCGGAGCCCAAGCGTCGCCCGGCCCGTGTAGAGCGCAAAGCACATTTGAAAAAAGTAGGCGACCACGTCGTGCGCGTCAAGGGACCCGTGGGTGCGAAGGTAGTCCTCGACGTTGCCGCCATCGCAGAGCTCCATGCAGGTGTAGAGGAACCGACCATTGGCTTCCGTCGTCGGCTACACGACCACACGTCAACAGGAGATGGCTCACAAGCCGCAAAGACGCACCGGCGGACCGCCCCAGACAGCAGGCGCGGCCGCATTGGCAAGCAGTACTTGGTGCACGCGGACAAAGTTGGGGCACACGTTGGCCGCGACGAGGTCCGACACGAGCAGCGACGTTGCAATCTCTTGCTGGACAATGTGCTAAAGAATGGTTCAACACTGGGAAAGAGACCGACACCAACGTACTTCGTTTCCCAACTCCTCGATCGCGCGCACGTCCATGACGCTCATGGCTTCTTCCCGGTTGGCCGCCGATGCATGGACCTATACATATGGATAAAGTACATTCCAACATGGATACATCACAGCAGCAAGTGCTACCTTGTACACGCGCTTGTAGGCGCCGTCGGCAAGGAACTGGCCGCGCGGGTACGCTTCCGTCAACGAACCCTCCACCAGCGGTAGCCTATTCCAGTGGTAAGCACGCACGCCGTCCAGAAGAGCGTGCGTACGCCTTGTAGTCGGCTCGGGTCCATGCGCGCACCCTACGAACGTCTTGCATCACACAGTCGACAGCAAGAGTCGGTCGTACGCTGAGCACGTGTGGTGCCAGTGCTTGCTGACGCTCGCGACCTCATGCGTCATGTTGAGAAAGCCCGACGACAAGACGAGTGTTGCGACGCCGTCCGGCAAGACCGTTGGCGTGCACACGACCGTCGATGGCACAAAGAACGATGACCGCCGAGGGGCGTGCTCAAAGAACGACAAGCGGCGCTGGTGGTTGCGCTGGCGCTTCGTCTGCACAAACGCCATTTGGTCCCGCGAGAGGTTGAGGAGCGAGAACGAGACGTTGGCGTCATCGTGGAGGTGCGAGCGCGACAGAGCCGCATGCAGCGATGTGTCGGTGCTGCTGGTTTCTTCTCGGATCGGCGAGATGGCGCCGCCGGCGACCGGAGCGGGCTTGGCGTGCTTGGCCGTAAACGCGCCAAAGCTAATGCGCTTGGCGACGACAACCTCGCTCTCGTCGTCATCGTCGACTTCAAACGATACGTCCAGCGAGTGCTCGTCGAGCTGCGGCGAGATCTTGGTGATCGGACTCGGATCGACGCTGAGGCGGTGGCGACCGAGTCGCGCGGGCAAGATGGGCGACGTGCCCCAATGCAAACGCGGGTTCGACGTTACTGTCAGAGATGGACGCACGGCCAGGGGCGACGGTCCAGCGGGCGTCGGGGCAATCGGCGTCGGTGCAATTGGCGCAGTGACAAACTCGAGCGATTCGTCGAGCGGCAGTGCAAAGTTGTTGATGTACGCCTTGGTCGACTCGCTCCTAGAGACGGTGGGTCATGGAAGATGCATACCGGGAGATGACGCAGTACATGGCGTGGGGCTGGACCGTCGGCTGCAACGACTTCAACAAGGTCGCAGCCTGCTTGTTCGAGATCCGATATACGTTCGTGCTCTTGTGCGCCGTGAACCCAAGCGATTCAAGCCACTCGGCAAGCTGCTTGGTCTTGTCGTCGGTCCACTCGTCGCCGGTCGGCAGCGGGATGATCGAGCCAAGGCCAAAGCCAAAAGCAAAGCTCAGCTTGGCCTGGACGCTCTCCTTGAGCGACTCGACGAGGTACGCGACGAAAGGCGCTGGCGCATCCTTGGTCTTCTTGGCGGCTGACCGCTTCGTCGTCTTGGCCCGCTACGCATCAAGGTACATAGGCAAGGCAAGGTGCAGGTCGCGGGTACCTTGGCCGGCGGCTTGGCCGAGCGCGCTCGCTTGCGCGGCTCAAAGTCAAAGCGGTCGCCATCTTCATCGTCGGAGGACACGGGCGACATGCACGCGCGTCGCGTCTTGGGCCCGTCAAAGGCCGGACTCGCCAGGTCCGTGGTATAGCGTCCCATTCTCGCGGCTTGGTCCAATTTGGAAATGCTGCTGTCTTGGCTCGTTATCCGGAAATGGTACCTTCAACCGGAAAGCCTGCCTACGATCCGGAAAACTGCCGGATACGTGCAGCGGCATTTTGGCGCGAAGATGCGTTTGATGAAGTTGCAGAGCGATCCTTCACGCTTGTATGTAGCACATACAACCATCGTATTTCATAATTGTTTAGCTATCGCTGTATATAGAGGCAGAACCAGTACCAAGTACGCAAAAGATCGTTTAATTTGGCACCCGGTAGGAGGCAGTGCAGACAGGCCAAACATCAGTTCAGAGTGAAATCGCTCATCTTTGGTAGGTGCTGGTATATTCGTGTCACTCAGGGGCGCCCAATGTACCAGGCCAAATCGGCGTTCCGAGTAAAGCGGCATAGCTAGCCGGGTGTGTTTACTGCGTGAAGTTTAAGCTCTTCTTCGGTCGAGCAGGGCGATCGAGGCTCACCATTTGTATGAGTGGACGGCCTACGCGGCGCAGAATGCCTTGACCCTCCCACGTATCAACGTCCCAGGTCGGGGTAGTTTTGAAACGCAACGCAACAAGGTTGACAAGCACCTTTCATCGAAGACGCCCATCTAAATACGTCTACATGTTCACATTTTGGCATATGCCACAAATAAACTTGGGCAACGACTAGACTCTGCTCTACGCCTCGAACGCCGACGTAGCTCAGCATTCTAGAACCTCGAAGGTCCTGCTATCGTTGCGTCAATTTTGAGCGATTTCATTCTGAAGTGTGTTTTGGCGCTGCGCAGCATCCAAGAGGCAGTGGAATCTCGTGTTCCGCTTTGCTATTGGCCAATTTTCTCTATTTTCCACCAATCATGGCCACGCCAACGTGGGCGTGCCGATGCGAGCCGACGCTGTCGACTGAAACACATTCCAAAATGAAATCGCTCGGACTTGGCATGATGACAAACTATCATGTGTAGAGCACGTAAGGCGGCGTCGCGTCGGCGTTCGAAGCGTACAGTGGGAGCTGCACCGTTTGCAGTATTTATATGTGGTACATACCATATATAGTCACGTATTGCCGCTTTTAGTCGACGCGGTAGCTCTTCCTGCCCGCTCTTTCTTGGAAAATAACTTCGCAATAGTCGCTGTGCAGTGCTTTAAGACTCTTCGAAGACTCAAACTGTGGCGCTGCGTCAATGATGGAAGCGCTGAAAGCGATGTTGAATCGCTCTCTTGGCGCGCCACACGTCCCTCGATTTTGTCGTGTAACCTTTGACACAGTGTCTTGGGAAGCGAGGTGCAAAGAACGGTTGATCCGATTATTAAATAGCTGCCATTACGACACCCTGTTAGTATGTCCTCCTTGCACGCTGCACTTGGGGCGATGGGACACAGGACTTAGTTAGTACATCGCAGCGTCTGCGAACCGCCATCGTATTATTAATAGTTGTCGACATATAAAGTTCGTCAAGCGTATCCATTCAATCGCTGATATCCCAAAGAGTGTATGCAAAATACGGGACTTAGTAGACAGTTTGTCTGGTCGTAGCAACCCGAGTCGCGTTGCTCCGTGATGACTGGCCCGTGAATGTTGGTCGTCGAAGGACCAAACCTTCGACACCTTGGCTCGATCGACAATTGAGGAATCGCGAGGTTGATGGGAGAAAGGTTCATGGCACTGCACATGTGCGGTTGACAAATGTCTCGACAAGCACGACGGATTGTGTTGCCACAACACAATCTCACAATCGGCTGCAGAAAGACGCAAGCGGTAGAGGCCCGCTGTGTTTTGTACAGACCGAATTTCGTGTTTTAAACACGAAACCAAGTCCCAGTTTCGAAGCGCAACCAAGAGAGTCCGCGATCGAGCATGTCCAAGTGGGCAACCCGACTACGTGCAGCCAAGGAGACGTAGGTAGATAGATGTACAGCGAGGTAGATATCTCGAGAAGTCGAGTGGATTGCCCACAACCATATTCGATTGTCGAAATATGCGCGAAATTTGCGCAGGCGTTCTAGGATAATCCACGGAAGATCGTTCGACGCCAAAAATGATGGATCGAAAGATTGTGAATTTGTGTGCCACCGCAAAATATGTCTTTGACAATCGCCTGCAACGTGCCACGGGAAACGATCTTGACGACAGCGAGTCAGCGATCCCTGACGCTCAAGATTGTAGGGTTGTTCAAGATCACTTGATCGTGCTCAGAATGGGATGGGATGCAAGTTCCATAGT
The DNA here is from genome assembly GCF_000281045.1 of Saprolegnia diclina VS20. Lineage (NCBI taxonomy): Eukaryota > Oomycota > Saprolegniomycetes > Saprolegniales > Saprolegniaceae > Saprolegnia > Saprolegnia diclina. The sequence continues at coordinate 68,909 of NW_008246163.1, forward strand.
CTTTTTTACTAAAACAGCGACATTGCATGTACACTACGAGCGCGTAGACAGCTCATAGTGTAGCATCTAGATACCCGTCAAGCGACTTGTGTCGTGGCCACGGAGGCGAGTGTACACTAGCGTTGGACACACGCTGGTACAAATAATAATTTGGGGTTCATGGATGTCGTAATCTGGCCAAGGAAAAAATCACATTTTGGCCAATCACAACCATTGGCACCGTTACTACGTGTGTTTAAAACATAAACTACACACAGCACTGTCTCCTGATGGCCATTTCGAGTTTCGCCGCATTCGACGAGCATGGCGACGACGACGTGGGAAGGCTGGGTGCACAAGCATGGTGGGCTCTTCCCGAGCTGGAAGAAGGTGTACCTCGTCGTGCACGGGCGCCAGCTTGTGTACCTCGACAGAGAAGCGAGCAACCCGCGCGCGAAGGAGAAGGCCAAGGCGACGCTGACGGCCGTCGCCCGCAGCACGGACGTCAAGAACGGTTTGACCATCACGGGCGCCGACGGCAAGCACACACGCATCTACACAAAGACGAGCGAAGAGGTCACGGGCTGCCTCAACGCCATGAGCGCGGCGCTGCGCCCCGAGCCCAAGCCGCGGCCGTCCATGGACCGCTTGCCCGCGACGCACGCCGGCTGGCTTGGTATGGACGCCAAGGGGCCCAAGAAATGGTACTTTGTGCTCACGGGGGCCGATCTGAGCAACTACGATCGCATTGGCGGCGCCGAGATTGGCCGCGGTCGCCTCGCCGACATCCAGCCCTCCGAGCGCCCGACGTCGTTTGCGTTTGTATTTACGAACGGCCGTCTTTTGCCCGTCGCCGCCGAGTCGGCTGCCGACGCCGATGCTTGGATCAGCGCCGTGTGCAGCGTGCTCAACAAGCCCAAGCCGATCGCGCCGCGCCACTCGATCGACGCCCCCCTTGCCGGTCGCCCATCGATGGATACGAGCGTCACGCGTGCGCCCGTGTCGGAGCCCAAGCCGGTCCGCGCGCCCGTTGCGGCGCCGCCGCGCAGTGAGCCGACGCCCGTGCGACAGTCCGTGCCGCCGCCAGTGCAACACCAAGCGCCCGTGCAACACCAAGCACGTGTGCCAGAACCGACGATCGCGCCGCAAAGCAAGCCAGCGATCGCCCGACTGGAGCCCGAGGCCAAGCAACCAGAATTTACGCTACCACCGCCCGTCTCGACTGGAGGGATGAAGCCGCGCAAGTTTGCGCCCGCGCAGCCGCCAAAAGCGCCACTCATGAAGCCGCCGCGCGCGCCGCAGCCCGTGGCGCAAGAAGCGCATTTCGCCAACAACGCGGCCGAGGTGTGGCAGATGACGGACCCGTCGCTCGTGCAGGCGTGGGTCGAGCACGGGAAGGCCGCGCCCGTGGCCGCGCCCATGCCACCGCCCCAATCGACGCAGAAGCTCTCGTCGTTCTTGGACAAGTACAACATGCGGCCAGAAGGCATGGCCGCGTCGAATGCTCAAACCTCATTATAAGCAAAGATACCTATTTGTTATTGCATATTCGCTCGCTCTGTACGCCTCACAGACACGGCGAGGTGCCTTGGTGGTAATATCGCTCTGCTCCGAAAGGCAACGCGAGCGAGGAGCGTGCCACGTCACGACACTGCAATTATTTTTTAAAAAACTACAAAATCCAAATCGAATGCGCGGGCGTCTTGGTGACGAGGATCGAGGTGGCCGCATTGGCCGCCTGTCGGCGCTTGCGCTGGGCGAGGAGCACGAGAAGCAGCGCGGCGCCGGCGACGGCGACCGTCAATGCGAGCGCGACAGCGTTCGAGCTCAGCACCTCGGCGGTCGGAGCGACGGCGGGGGTGGCAGCCACGACGGTCGCCATCTCGGTCGCGTTCGGTAGATTCGCCGCCGACGAGCCCGCGACGACAAGGACGAGAAGCGATACGACTAGTAGAAGCATGGTCGAGGCGGTTCCAAAATGGAAATGGCCAGCAAGTCGCATCTCCGACGATATCCAGAACACACCGCCGATCCTGCTCTCGCACGACCGTGCCCATTGCTGGCGCGTGACGACGTGTGACGGCGGTGCCTCCCTGTGCGTTACGACCACTGACCATGGCGAGGTCAACGGGCTTGCCGGGATTGCTACCTGCACCCGCCGTCTCGCCGGTACGAGCCGCGCATGCTGGCGTCGGCGAGAGATGCTCGCCACCAGGATCGTGACCTCTTCATCGCTTTGGCTACCGCTACGAGACTATACTGCCGAGACGTACCATGCGCCATGGCCATGGCCGTCCGACGCGGTGGTCCCGCCGCCTGTTCCACGGAACGACTGCCTGAGACTTCGATATTTTGGATCGTGTTGGATGGCCGTTCGAAATTCCAGCGGCGCTAGCATGGGAGCATGGCCGTACGCCACTGCGTGTTGCCATTTTGTCCTCATCTCGTTGGCGCGCATGTAGGCCCCACTGTCCCTTCGTGGCCCTCGACGACGGCGACGATGTAAAGAGAGGCGATAACCTGGATCCAGCCTCGGACGCGTACTTGATGCAGCGCATGGCCGCGCCCGAGCGCGCGTACCGACGGCTCTTTGCGCTCCTCTTGACGCTCAGCATTGAGCTCTTTGTCGCGTTCGTGATCTCGCGCTATACGCACACGCTGCAGACGTTTCCGCTGCTCATGGCCTTTATGCCCGTCATCTCGGCCGTCTCTGGCAACGTCGGCTTGCAGTCGTCGAGCATCGTCACGCGCGCGCTCGCCCTCGGTCTCGTGTCACTTGATGACGCGGCCGACGCGCTGCGCCGCGAGCTCGAGGCGGCGCTGCTCCTGGGGCTCGCGCTGGGCCTCGTCACGGGCGTCATTGCGGGCCTCTGGCAGCAGTGGGTTGTGTTTGGCGTCGTCGTCGGCGTCTCGCAGTTTGCCTCGATCTTGACCGCATCGATCACGGGCTCGGCGGCGCCGCTTGTCGGGAAATACTTCAACTACGACCCGGCGACGATCGCAGGTAGAGACGAGTTCGAGGCGACGCACCCATGTATGTTGTAGGACCCATGGAGACGGCGATCCAAGACGTCGTGGGCAACTCCCTCTTTTTGATCTTTGCGTCGTCGCTTCTGACCTTCTTTGGGTAAAAACAAGAGCGAGGCGCAAGCGCAATGACAAGCTCGGACCAGGTGCACAGATTGCCATATTCAAGTACATCGTCGAGAGATAGATAGACACCTAACGCTAGAGTACTTATTATAATCATCTTCGTATCGTGCCCTATCCACGACATGGTCATACATGGAGTCCGACGCGCGCAACCGTACCCTGCCTTGTCGCCCCTAGTAGCGGCAACAAATGGAGCTTGACTTGGACGAACCACGTGCTCGGATTCGGAGCTACGTTGAGTGTAAACACACCTCTTCTCATCAGTGTGAGAAAGTCGGCAACGAGTCGGGCTTGCCAGACCACGCAAAGGTCGGAAGGCTGTCAGGGCGCCACGTCATGACCAGGGTCGTTGCAAATCTTGGCACTCCACGTGGCCGCTACATGCCCATTAGTAGCGAGCCGCGCTCGCGACACCTCCGCTTGACGCCATAAGCTAGAGCTGGACACGAGCTCGCAGGCCAACCTCCCGCGTTATTAAATAGTACCGGCGACCGCGTTGCACGTCGTAAGCGAGACGACATGTCTATGGTGGCGAGATGAGTGCAAATTTTGCCCTAGTCAGCGTTCTATTATGTATAGACCACTAGTAATATCTTGGAGCATCTATCAGTCCAATTAGCTATCAGCGTAGAGAGCAATGCAGAGGCGGGATACATCCGGAGATGCCGACAACCTTGCCTCACCACCATGCTGCTTGATGGAAGAGCCAAGTTGCAACGGCGTCCAACCGCCACCGGTAGCCGCGGTTGCCATCGGCGATTCGTTGTATACTGCCAAGGGACGAGCGCTGTACTTGTTCTAGACAATTCGTCGGCCATAAACAGCGCAGTGCAGGCGCATCTCTCGCACTGGCCACGTACCCAGACGTCGAATCTCGCTTCAACCCGTGCCTTCAACATTCAGCGCGCATTTGAACCAATCATCGGTGAGGTCGTACCGTCGCCGCCAATCAAAACGCGTTGGCGAAAATAGCTGCCGCCCGCGAACGTGCATTTTGGATTTTCCAACGCGCATGGCGACCGACCTCCTCCTCCTGGGCCCGTCCGTGGCGTCCTTGGCCTGGACGCTCCTCTGCCTCGTAGCCTTCATCGGCCTCCGCGTCCTCCAGCAGGCGCGCCAGCCCTCCACGTGGATGCAAGCCTTTGCTTCGCCTACGGCGCTCGGCCTCCCGCTGCACGCCACGACCCGCGACGCGCTCCTCACCGAGTACTACGACCCGCCGCCGATGGCCGTGTATGGCCTCGCGCTCGCCGACGCCAAGCCGCGCCTACTGCACGACTACGTTGTCTCGCCGCTCTTGCAGTCGATCGTCTGGTGGGAGCGGGCACAGGCAGTTCCCATTGATGTGAGCGACGTGGTCATGTCGCCACTCCTTCGCATGCTCTCGCTGATGCTGCCGCGCGCGCCGAACGACGAGACGCCGCCGATGAGCACGCGCACCGCGTAGCCCTAGCACTGTAGCCTATTTATGCCCCAATTCTGATACCACGACAAAGTTGCCAACGAGCAGAAAATTTGCGAGTTCGTAGTAGGTGTAGAGCGTTAGTTTAGACGGCGCTTTGGCGGTCCGACGCACCGAGTTTAATGTCCTTCTTGGACGTCAGCGTGCCGTAGCCTACCGAGTTGCTTCGAAAGGATCCCATGCCAAAGATCGGGCGGTCGGCGCCCGTACCCATGGTCGAGCCGGACGCCGGCGACAGCGGCATGAGCGACCCGAACCGTCCGGACGTCATGATGGACGCGTACTCGGCGTCGTCGCTCGCGTGCTGCGTGAGAAGGTAGATGCCAATGAGGATCACTAGGTAAAACGTTAAACCATGCGTCCAACCCTGGCGACGAGGGCAATCAGCGACGTACGGCCCAAGGCGGACGGGAGGCAAATCCACTCAAAGAGGTGAAAGTCATAAAACTTGCGGTAAAACACAATGCCGCCCACGACGCTCGACTAAGAAGGACGCGATCAACCTCGGTCTGCCTACACTGCACACCGTACCCCAATCCAAAAGCACTGGAAGACGGGAAAGACTGAGAGCGTGTCGCCCGACATGATGGCGCGGTTGAGCAGATCGGTCTGCAGCACGAGGGTCACCACCATTCCTAGTCGAGTAGGAGCATTTTCAACATATTGCTGCGCGTACCGCCGACGAAGAGGTACGTTGTGGGGTACACGAACTGGTTTTGGCCCTGGAACGTGAGCAGAAGGAGCATCGACGCACACTAATATTGGCGCCACATGGATCCCGAGACATGGAAAAAGCGAGGATGTCTACCTTGGCGAGGAGCACAGAGAAGGACCCAAAGATGCCAGACGCGGTCGCGTACAAGTAGGGCAGGCGCCGGTAGAGATACTCGTGCGTCTTGCGCTGGTTGCGGCCAATGGACCGGATTTCGCCAAAGATGCAGAAGAGCATGATGCACTACACAGCACGCTGAGCTGCCTCGCCATGGACGCAGAGATGGCATGTACCATAAAGGTGAAGTAGACGAGGAATTCGAGGCCGCAAAATTGCGCCTCGAGCTCGTTCAGCGTCAGCTGCGCGTCCGGCTGGTTCCCAAGCGTGCTCAAGACGACGCCGACGATGATGAAGAAGGTGCCCGACGTGTCGTACCACGTGAGGCGCTGGCCGAGCCAGAGGTGCGCAAAGAAGACGTTGGCGAGGACCGTGCAGCCACCGCCGACGGCCGCGACGAGCGCTTGCGGCGCGAACGCCAGCGCTTCAAAGTCGCCGATCGAGCCGAGAATGACGAGCACCATGCCCGTGATCCAGAGCGGCCGCGTGTAGTACGTCCGGCGCTCGAAGAGCGGTCGCCCTTCCTCGCCGACGTGCGAGAGCTTCTGCACGTTGACGCCGAGGTTGGAGAGGATCGCGGAGCCGACGACAATGGCGAGACCGATCCACTTGAGCTGTGTGGCCTCGGCCTCGTCCGCGGGTTCGACGACGAACTGCGCTGCGCCCGACGCCATCGCAAAATAACCCACGCGACCACTTGGGTTTTTCCCACGTCTATTCGCACCATCCTTTAGCCCAGTCCGCCCTCCACAACCTAGCGTAATCGCACCGTTGGCAACGCATCCTGCGTTGCATCCCGTTGATTGCCCTCTTGGCAGCATGCTCCCTGCGCACGGAGCTTACGAGGCCGCAGGGGACCGTGGCCAGCGACCAAACTGAACGTCAGTTGCGTGCATCTAGTGTATCGTGACGGCGGTGTTGCACGGAACGAATGATGGGCTTTTATTAAATTGCGCGCAAAGCATACAAACAACAAGCTATTATTTAAATATCTATATTATAACTCGGTGCCAGCACACTTCAACACGGCACGCCACGTGCGTCCAGTGTCGACAGCCACTGGACGCCGTCGATCGACGACGACGACGACGACGATAGATGGTCTATTAGCCAGTATGGAAGATATTGTCTCATCTTTGGGATTCTCGTGTGGTGTGAGTAGCCGAGACGTCAATGACCCTCTACAAGTAATGTGTGGTTCTAGTCCAGACAGGGCGGCGCGATGGCGCGTACGATCCGACGACGTCGAGTCAACAACGCACCAAGCGTTCTGTCATACAACTTGTGGACTGCAAAAGTACAGAAATGCACGGGTGTGACCAGCGATCAGCGGAACAACGGCTACAAGCCTCCGTCAGTCGTGGGCAACGAAAGTCCGCCGACGTTCGCAAAGTCCTTTCTGCAAACTGCAAGAGATATACGACTTGCCAGCACAAGTAAGGCCCTGCCCTGCAATTCCTAGTCAACGAATCCATGATCCAACAGTGTCTGTACTAGTACGCTTCAACACACTTGATTGGTCTCCCAACCCGAGCTCCGGTTTGACTGTGCGGGACTACTGGGAAGAAATCGAAAAAGCGCGAAGGGCCAAGTAGCGGCGGCCTCCGTTTCATTTCCGTGCCAAAAACATAGCTTGAATCACGTAGTGTACCCCCTGACAAGAATTGCGGCACTACGACGACGGGCTCCGTAATACCTCCTCACTCTTGCGTTAGCCCCCAAAGGCATCGGCAATCATCGTCCGTCACGGCTTGCTGTACGCGTCGATCCAAGAGTGCAAACGAAGCTTTGGGGTCGTCGAAGGTCTGTGCATGCGATAACGATGCCGCAACATCGACAAGACAAGCTGTGCCAATTTTGTGATTATATCGACGTATCTTCAACCAAGAAGCGCTCGATCGCACTCTCGGCGCGCTTGGCTCGGTATCGGACGGTGCTGCGGTGCATACGGTGCTCCCACACGGCGGCGCCGATCGTGCACGTGCATGATAAGGCGAGGGCGAGCGCAATGACAAAGTACGGGCGTTCGCTGAACGGGTAAAACCACACGACGGCCGTGATCGGGTACTGCAGAAAGCACTGGAGGTTGAGCACCGCCATGAGGCACGCGAGCTTGCGCATCGGGACGTTGATGCCCTGCGGGTTCTCTTGGTCCATAAACTCGACGGGGAGCGACGGGAACGCCGCTTGGATCCTCGCTTCGGCGCGCATGTCGCTCGACGACGAATACATGAGGAGCCGCAGCAGCGTGACCAAGCGCGAGGGGTGCACCATGAGCGCGGCCAAGGTCAGCGTCGCGTTGAGTATTTGAATGCAAATCTCGATGTAGCTGTCACGGGTGTCGCCCGGCACGGCAAAGACGTTGGAGAGCACGAGGACGAGGAGCAGCCCGACGAGAAGCGTGAGACCGATGAAGACACTGAGGGCGACGCGCCGCCCCCGCGAGTGCTTGCTGCACATGGCGTCCATCGTGGCGGATTCAGTAGTTACGCGATCGAAGAAGCACGCCCATGTTCTAATATCGAACGAATCGCCCTCGCTAAAGTTCAAGACGCAAGAAACTGGTACGTGGAGTCGCCTTGGGAATACCAAGGGATGACACCATCCCAACTTGGGATGGTGACGTCCCGTCAAGTGAACGCTCGAGTGTGGAATGCACAAACATCTCAAGACATTGCTTGCAAGACGTCATGTGGACCGCCATGGACCTCGTTTCTACCTCGGCGTTCAAGGCCGCACTGCATTGCAGCCCGGTGCCACTTGATTGCTGCCAGACCCCAGTAGCTTTAGGTCCAGCGCAGCTCGACTTGGCGCCTCGATCCCGAGCGTCCTCGGTATGGTGAATGACACCGGCATGGCGAAGGCCTTCGTGTCATGGCGTGGGACACCCTTTCCAAGTGCATGCATCGAAGGCGCTCGGTCGTTGGCGCCAGATCGAATGCGTCACCACGTGCCACGTGCGAGTGTTCCGTATCCGGATGTGGCCAAAGCGACGAGTAAAAAAACGGTCTTTTTCACACGGCTAAACCAACGCCACCTAATTGCCTTGCGCAACTCGGGACGATTACCGGCAGCCCGCTCCATTGCATTCCTGCTGCCCCATCGGTAGCATCAATTGCAGCGCACGTGAAAGCCAATCGGAGGCGCTCAAAACCGATCTGGATGCTCCGACGGTGCTGGTGGACGCTGCCGATAGTGACTCCATTATTGGTCATCACCCCAAGCGTAACGAACCGCCCTCGACCACTCACGCGACGGTGTCGATACATGGACGCCTCGGATGGCCCATGGTTTCGCCCGTAAACCTGCTGTATACGGTGGACGCACGTCGATGGGTGGGATATACCCGCATCATTATTACATTGATCCTTTATCTCTCTTCTATCGCAAGGATGCTATCCTGATGCCTTATAAACGTGATGCAAATCATAGTCAATACCACTGCATTGTTGGTGCGCCGTAACAGTAGGCATGCAAGCACAGTGGGGCAGCGGGTCCAGCGAGCGCGCAAGATGGCGTCCCAAAATCTCTCCCAACGCCGGGTAAAATGGCGTGCGCGTATCCACACCGTTTCTCACTCGCCACCAAAATCCCACGTCCATACAAATATCAAGCTAAACGAATGATTTTCACGTCCCGAAAGTGCAACCTGGTGATGATGGATCTACAATTCGAAACTTCAAGCGCCGCCGTCAGTTTACAAACCGCGCGCGTGTTTACAAATACGGCGCGGCCCTTGGCCTAAGATGCCATTCTACGATCGTTCGCACAGCGCGCAGATGACGACCAAGACGACGACGACCAAGGGCAGCTGGACGCGCATGGCGCCGTCGCACCTCGCGGCCAACACGTCCAACCCGATCCGCAAGATCGTCGACAACATCAAGATGCCCGCGCACTCGGACAAGGAGCTCATTCGCCTCTCGCTCGGCGACCCGACCGTCTTTGGCAACCTCAACTGCCCGGACGTGCTCACGGAAGCCGTCGTCGCCAACGTGCGCTCGGTCAAGCACAACGGGTACATCCACTCGGCGGGTACCGAGGCTGCGCGCGCGGCGATCGCGACCGCGTACGGCCACCCGGTCACGCACCCGCTGACGAAAGACGACATTATCATTGCGAGCGGCGGCTCCGGTGCGCTCGACATTGCGATCACGGGTCTTGTCAACCCGGGCGAGAATATTCTCTTGCCCAAGCCGGCGTTTTCGCTCTACCAGGTCATTTGCGACGCGCACAAGATTGAGACGCGGTATTACGACCTCGTGCCGGAGCGCAACTGGGAGGCCGACTTGACGCAAATGGCGTCGCTCATCGACAGCAAGACGCGCGCGATCCTCGTCAACAACCCGAGCAACCCGTGCGGCAGCGTCTACTCCAAGGCCCATCTGAACGGCATCCTTGGTGTCGCCGAGGCGCACCATGTGCCCATCATCGCCGACGAGATTTACGGCGACATGACGTTTGGCGACTCGGTGTTTTACCCGATGGCGTCGCTCACAACGACCGTGCCCGTCATCTCGTGCGCGGGCTTGGCCAAGCTCTTTGCTGTGCCCGGCTGGCGCGTGGGCTGGATCGCGGTCCACGACCGCAACAATGTGCTCGCGGATATTCGCGACGCGTACTTCAAGCTCTCGACGCTCATCCTCGGCGCCAACTCGCTCGTGCAGTCGGCGATTCCGACTGTGCTCACGCCGACAAAAGGCTCGCCGGAGGAGAAGTCGCTCTCGGCGTTCAAAAAATCTTACTATGATGTGCTCGAGGCCAACGCGCAGTTTACGCTGACGGCGCTCGCCAAGATCCGCGGCCTCAAGGTGGTCGTGCCCCAGGGCGCCATGTACGTCATGGTAGGCATCGACACGGCGATCCTCAAGGACATTGCCGACGACTTTGACTTTACACAAAAGCTGCTCAGCGAAGAGAGCGTCCTCGTGCTGCCGGGTCAGTGCTTTGGCATTGACAACTACTTCCGCGTCGTCTTTTCGGCGCCCCAGGCCAAGCTCGGCGAGGCGTACGACCGTATTGCGCGCTTCTGCGCCCGCCACTCGGCGTAAATTAGTGGTATAGTTTAAAAAATAGTCTTTACAACCTTAAACACCAAACAGGTGTTTGCATCAACAGACTGCACGCGCATGCGCATAGGTACCTAGTCGATTTCAGATGTATAGCAATGTAGTCGTCGGGGCAAACACTCGGATTGTTTCGAAATCATCGAAACCGCTTGCTCGTTTTGCTGTTGACCGCACGGGCAGTTCTCATTCGCCAGCTGCATCTTCCACTCATGGAACACCGGTCTCAAAAGCAAATTGATATCGCGTCCCAAGGCTAACGTGTAGTCTCAGACAAGAAGACCTCTTTTTTTTGCTTGAAGTAAAAGTCAAAGCCTCGCCCGCGGCCACAAGCGTCGTAGGGCGACGACAGACGAGCCCCCGCGCCGCCGCCTGCGCAGCCACGGCCCGGACCGGCGAGCGAATGAAGAAGAAGGAGATTGCTAGTCTCTACGTATGCGAAGTCTATGTGTAAGTATGAAGATAACGCGAAACACTTCATATATAAGTCAATGGATCACGACCTTCAGTGGCCTCGGGAACCGACGCTTCGACCATTCGCGCAAAATGACCGTAGGGTAGCAAGTAACTGTACAAGTGGTATCAGCGTTGTGCGCCAGCGCAAAGTACCTGTGCGCCTTTGTGAACATGGATGCACCAACGCCACTTTGTCACGAGCAACTTTGTTATACTACGCGTTAAGGCTGGGCTATGCGTACGCCCTTGATTTCATTTACGTCGTCGGATACTGGAACGACACTGCGGTTAGGGTTCCATTCCAAGTTTGTAACATCTACTAGAAACTGATGGACGGTCCAACGGTATTGGTGGCCGCCATTCGCGCCGCGTTCTTGACCACGATGCACCTTCAGCATTAGCTCAATACCCGAACGATGTGTCTCTTTTACATGACGAACGCACTAGAACGACGCCTGGCATCGCGACCAAATCATTCCCGCATGTGCCATCGATGCACCTCGCCTCCGCGACGGCTTAGCCAGGTCGCTGCAACATGCTTTGAGACGAAAGTCCAACAACAGTTTCGTGTAAATCATACTATTAATAGTGTCCAAATATACTCGCTACAAAAACAACT
>NW_008246163.1:86383-87599 GCF_000281045.1 Saprolegnia diclina VS20
TTCTTGTTTAGTCGCCACGTGGGATCCTGCGTGGGATCTTGCGGGAAGGTAGCCAGCGACTATTCTTAGTGCCGCGTACCACAGCTGGCCCTTTACACGATCGACTTGTGCCACCGAGTCAACACGAGTCAAACTTCAACCAGTGCATACAACACTTGCATAAATCGGCAAACACAGCGTGTCCTTGCGCAAAAGTTGGCATTCTCCATGGCACATACAGATCGACGGCAGTTCGAATCATCCTCATGCCTCTGCCTGTAATCAAGGAGTTAGTTTGAAGCTAAGGGCTATAAGAACCATAGCTTATATTACTGCAGAATGAGGCGTAGCATTGGAGTTGCCAGGAAAGCCGACACAAGATCCAGTACTGTATTTTTTTAACTGGAAAATGGATCATGGCGGCATCATGATCAATTTCACTTACAGATAGCTAAGGGATAGGGTTGGAAAAGCTACGTGAAGACGCACGGCCCCACGGCGGTTGCGAGAAGTGCCGATGTGGTAAGGATCGGGATGCGAGGGCCTTGGATGCTCTGGTGCAGCGGCTGCACGATGAAATCAACCTCTGGATTCAAAAGTAGCCAGACGGATTTTTGTCCAGATTACCGGAACCAGTTATCCCAGAGTGTGTGGACACGTGCATGTTTGGTATCGCGGACCAGAACCCATGCGGTACCAGATTGCTGTATTCCTCTGGATCCACGTCAAGATGCCAGCGCGCACCTGAGATGGCTCGTTTTTGCATATCTGAAACGCAGGGTCAGTGGGCAAGTGTGGGATGCAAGTTTCTCACGCAGCACCGCGCTCGCGGGTCGCCGCCAGGAATCGGTGCGGCTTGGGAGCTCGAGCTGTTTGTTTACTATTCGATGAAGTACGACGCTGTAGTAATCCAACCGCCGGTGCTGTTGCATTTAGTCGTCGAGTCGACAGCTCCATAGAACTCCAAGGCAGCGAGTTGCCTGCACCTTTGATGCTGCTACAGTGCTCATGATGCCCAGTTGGTCATCGAGCTTCAGCTGCCCGCACGCTGACTTTTCCCGGGTGTCTCGATATATTGGATATTTGTGCCACTACAGCGCGGTGTCGAAAAACAACTAAAATGAAAGCGATTAATGTATGTGGCATTGACGCCGAGCCAGTATCCTGATGAAACGGACAAACTTGGTTGTTGCCGCTTGTCGAGGCCAAGGGAACGAAACCGTGATACTATATATAT
>NW_008246163.1:111007-114592 GCF_000281045.1 Saprolegnia diclina VS20
GGCTTGACGTAAGCTGCGCTGCATGGCCGGAGGTGGACGAGATGGCGTAGGTGCTTTGGCCTGTGCTCGGGCGCGTACCAGTCGCTCAAGTTCCTGCACCAGGCCGACCGCGCCAAGTCGCAGGGCCACACATGCGTGCTCAAGCTATGGGCGGTGCTCGGGTCGCTCATCCTCTACCAGCAGTACGTCGAGGTATTTCTCTCGTGGTTTCCGTTCTACTACTGGGCCAAGTGCGTGCTTCTTATTGCGCTCTTGACGCCCAAAACCAACGTTCCGTCGCTCGCGTTCGAGGCCGTCGTTGTCCCGCTGGTCGAGGCCGCCGAGGTCGCCTTTGACTCGCGCGTCAAGCCCGCGCTGGTGCAGCTGGCTGCGCGCCACGGCCACTGGCTCCACTGCGCTGCGATGCAAGTGGCGCTCCCAAGCCTCGCGGACGCCGAGCTTGAAAAGCTGGCCACTGAGCTGCAACGCCGGCTCGCCGACATCGAGGTGCGTCTTTGGCCAGTCCATGGACCGAGGATTTATTAGAAATTGGGCTTAGGCACTGCAGCAAGCGCGTGCGGATGCCACCGACGACTAAATACATTGCATAAATACAAGTCGATTACGCGGCCGATGGGCTACTCGCGAGCGTCGCAAGCACCTCTTGAAGGGTGGTGATCGTGGACGGGAACGACGGCCGGGCCGACGCATCTTCGGCCCAGCAAGCCTCGGTGAGGCGGAGAAGCGCTGGCGGCCACGTAGCTTCGAGCGCTGCGAGCGACGGGCGGAGTCCTTCGTATGCGATCTTCTTGACGAGAAGCTTCTTCTTCATCTTCTCGGTCGCAAGCTCAGCGTACGGCATCTGGCGCGTCATGATCTCGACCATGACTAGACATTCAGAGTTAGTTTATGGAAGGACTCGAATCGAGGAATAACCAATCGCAAAGCTGTACACGTCGACCTTTTCGTCATACTCTTTTTGGCCACGCAGGATCTCGGGTGCGGTCCAGATCGGCGACCCCAAAAGTGTCATTTCGCCATTCGTCTTTTCGCGGCTAAACTCAAAGTTGGCGATTTTGGCTTTGAAATCTTGCCTACAACCACGAGTCCTGTGGAGATGCATAATAAAATTGGAGATGGCGTACGTGATGTGGATGTTGGCACACTTGAGATCGCGGTGGAGAACCTGCGGCGTGTGCGCGTGGAGGTACGTCATGCCCCGCGCAATGTCGAGCATCATGCGGACATTGGCTTCGGGCGTCAGCGCAATGTCGGGCGACTGCAGCAGCGTCGCGAGGTCGCCGCGCGCCAACTGCTCGGTGACCATGCAACTAAAGGCAATCGTGAGATCGAACGACATTGCAATAAGAACTCACATGCAGGACTCCGAGTCCCAGCTAGCACCAATGCACTGGACGATATTGGGGTGGTGCATGTCGATGACGAGCCGCGTGACGCGCGCAAAGCGCTCAACAGCTTCCTCGGTGATGTGCGTGCGGAAGAGCTGCTTGACGAGGACGGGCGTGCCCGTGTACGTGCCCGGGCGGACGCACTCCCAAGGCGGGCTATTCGTTGTCAAGCGGTCGCCGAGTCGAAGCGCCTTGAACGGAATCGCGATCGTGCTCAACGTCAAGTCCGACGTCAGGTGCTGCTCGATGAAGGTCGTGCCAGGCGCGCGTGGCGGCGGCGACGTCGACTTTTGCGGCTGTGGAGGGGGCGCCACCGGCGACGGCGGCGGGATGCTTTTGCAGTTGCCCATCGCAGTTCGAAATGCTCTGTGATCGCCAGTTTGCACTTTATATTGGTAACAAACGCACACTATTTACGGCGATTTTCAATATGGTTTTGGAGGCGCCATCAACGGCTCGAACCGATGCGAACTTATTTAGCAAGTCAGCGACAGCCTCGCACAGCACCCATAGTGCATCTCGGGCGCGGAGCGAGCAAGCTTGCAAGCTAACAAGCGAGGTGCGTTGGTTTCTACAGTGTCGTGTGCAACGACCAAGCATTTTAGCCAATCACTGCATGCGAATGAAAGTGATGCGATGCGATTGGTTGGAATGCGCACCTCGAAAGTCGAGGACGCGCTTTTGATTGGGTTTTTCTTTACATGTTGATAATATGGTGTTTAAATAGTGTGAAATCGAGGCTGCTGACAATCCTGTGCAAGGTGCCATGTATTGGTAATCCCTACAACCGAGCATTTGAATTCGGCAACGATTCAGTCCTTCGTGTTGGCGATTTTGGTGTCTTTCGGCACAGCGACTTGTGCAAAAACGTTTTTTGCTATCTAGACGGTTCTGTATGTGATGGAGGTTGGTTTGGGGTTCTTGGGTATCGTGCAACAGCCACACTCCGAGCACAACAAGACGCGGGCTGATCCTCAGACGTAAGCTCACGCTCTCACGCTGCTTTTTTGCCAACTTGGATGCCGCGGACAAGGACATTCGATGCAGAGTCAAGAAGGAGCATCACTGTGGAGCCGGAAACGAAAGATCTACCTACATTCCTTGGTGCGACGGAGAATGATGCACACGTCGACAGCACTGTCGCAGGAAGCCATAGTGCAGCTTTCATTGCTGGCCTGCACTGTAGTGCGCTCATGGCCACACATGATTGCGAACAGCAGAGAAGAAAGAATGTGTCAATGGCATGGGTTCTGTGCGTCATTTAATGTAGCTGCTGTCTCAATGTACAATATTGTCGTTCATATCTATGATTATGTCTCCAATACATGCTACAATTCATTCGAGAGGCGCGCCAGTCGAACCAAGTCGCCTCGCGTCGCTTGGTCACGGAGCCGTGGTGCGCACGATCACTCCTCGGTGGCTCGAAGCGATTGGGCATAAATCAACAAATCTGTGTGCTTTCTTCTTTTGATTCGTTAAAAAGAAGCCAATCACACAGCTTCAAGTGGCATTTTCGAATCCTTCCCCAAAATGATGGCCTTGACCCGGACGCAGGTTGCGGCCTCGGCCGCCCATGGCACCTCGCTCAGGGCCGTCGACGCTGCCTTTGTCAGCCTCGACCGCTTCGACGGAGGTCTCTTCGCGCGCAATGCCAATGGCTCGCACGCGACGCTCCTCTTCGCTGCCAGTGTGCCCCCTGCCGCCATCTCAGTCGGTGGGCTGGAGTGATTGATCCTCGATGCGACGGCGCCGCTTAAAAAGTCGGACAAAAAAGCGCTGAGCTCAGCGCTTGTGGTTGCAACTGCGTTTGCAACGGCGCTTCGTATGCCCCGTGGCTCTGCGGCGGCCCGTTGGACTCGGGCGCCGCGGGCGCGTGGATCTTGTGGGGCGGCGGCTGGGGCATTCTGGTCTCGATGGCCATCGACTACTAGTCCCAGGAGTCGTTGCCTCAAACCGTTGAATGACAATATTTGCACTCCAAACGAGTATTGTGTTTTGTCCCATGGACAAATATTAGTTGGTGGAGAATATGTTCGCAAGCTGGTTCACGCTTGAAGAGTGCTCTCAATCGACAAACGTCATTGTATGATAGAAATTGGTTGTAGCCATATTACTCGATCATGTAGCGTGCATGACGACACTTCGTCGATGGAACGTGCGTTTGCTCGTACGTGACGGAATAGCACCTACCGTTTAC
>NW_008246163.1:116607-117701 GCF_000281045.1 Saprolegnia diclina VS20
GCGATGAAGCCATGTGGCGCAAGCTCGCTGAGGACAAGCGCAGGCACGACGACGTCCGCGTACGCGAGGCGCGCAGCCCAGGACTGAGCCTCACACGGAGCCGCGGCTCTCACAATAATATGTAAAGCACGATTTTATATTTTTACTCTCACAATCGATTACCCTTTAAATACCATGAAATATGCACTATGCACTTTGCAAGACATATTTGGATCGTATTTGAATTAAATGGCCCCCACTAATGGTGGTGGTGGAAAGAATAGCGTCACAAAGCCAACGAACGCTTCTCTCGAGTCGCTTGTTCGCACTCATGTATACATCATCCAGTGTATTCAAACCACGTCCTTGGAGCCTGGTGAATCTGTGCCGAGTTGTAGTTTGCCGTATGGGGCAGAGAGAGACTGCATAGAGTCCCAGCCACATCTTTGAACGACGCCGAATGGGACTTTGGAGACATAATCGTTACCCTCCCCCCATTCTCCGAGAGGGCCTTTGCCACAAGTGCCGGCTCGGGTCGATTTAACCCTCAATTCGCATCGCATTTACTAGCACTAATTTTTCCGCCCTTTTGCTCATTTTTCTACCGGTACTGGGCTCGGCTCATTATTATTTCCTTTGCGACTTGGAAACGTCGTTCATGCCGCGATTTGCGCCATGCCAGCGCAGAAATAACAGGTTGGAGGAACACTTCGCTCCTGCGATTTGTTAGCGTACCTCAAGAGTCTTTGACCACGACGAGATTGACGTTCTCAAGCCCGGTGTCGATGGCAGATATCATGGGTCTGCATGGGTCAATATTCAGATATCCACCAGGCGGTACGAAGAGACAACTAAGTCTACATACACTAAAACACGCATTCTTTTACAAAATGCTCCGAGCCATTCGCGTAGGATGGTCGCCAGGAGTCCAGTTGCCTACGCGCACGTGGCTGCTTGGTGTTTTAGATCACGCTTGCTCCATAAGCATCGCCTCGAGGCGCTGAACTATTTCGTCAAAGGACGGACGCTGTGCGGGATCAGGATGCCAACACGTCTCCATGAGCGTGAACAAGGCAGCGGGCCACTCGGATGTGCGGACAAAGACAGGGCGGTAG
>NW_008246163.1:117801-119159 GCF_000281045.1 Saprolegnia diclina VS20
GGATGGTCGCCAGGAGTCCAGTTGCCTACGCGCAAGTGGCTGCTTGGTGTTTTTGATCATGCTTGCTCCACTAGCATCGCCTCGAGGCGCTCAACAATCACGGGAAATGACGGACGCTCTTGGGGATCAGGATGCCAACACTTCTCCATGAGTGTGAACAAGGCAGCGGGCCACTCGGATGTGCGGACAAAGACAGGGCGGTAGTGGTGCTGGACAATAAACTTCAAGATCTTGGCCTCGGGGGCATCCACGTTGGCATACGGCTAATGTTTGGTAACGATCTCGACAATGACTAAAATCATTTGGTCAACACATCGAGAGACGTGGCAGTATACGTACGCATTGCAAAGCTGTAGACGTCGACCTTCTCCGTGTACACATGATTGCCGACGAGGATTTCTGGCGCGGCGTAGAATGGAATCCCAATGTTGGTCATCGGTCGCGTGTCGATTTCGCGGCAAAACGTGTGGCTGCCAATCTTGGCGCCAAATTTTCTACAGAAAAAGGTGTGCACTCGGATGCACGCTGCAGCGGTGTACGTGAGGTGGACAGAGCTCGCCGTCAGTGAGCGGTGAATGATGTCGCGGTCGTGGAGGTAACGCATGCCTATGGCCACGTCGAGCAGGATCTGGAGGCTGCTGCGAACGTCCAGGAGCGTTTGGCTCTCCAAGAGGCTGCGCAAGACGCCGTTTGCAGTACGCTCCGTGACCACGTAGCTACGCGTCATTTAAATATGAGGCATATTGGAAGAGGAGGCGACTCGTACAAGGCGTGTTCTTTGTGCATCATGCAGCGCAGCGCCAGCATCTTGCTTGCCTCGGTCGTCTCGCCGAAGAAAAGGGAGCCCATGCGCACGGGGAACCGCATCGTCGCCGGCAAGGTGTCGAGAGGTAGTACGTAAATGAGCACATCGACACCCCACAGCGTGCCTGCATGGACGGCGGTAAACGGCGCAGTCACTGGCATGTCGAGAACTTTCCCGACGTCCACGATGCCTTCGTCCGGGGTGCACAGCGTGTCGAGGACGGAGGCGAGAGGCGTAAGCAGTGCGTTCATGTCGTCCAAAATCAAAGTGATATCGCGTGGCTTGCCGAGAGTGCGTGACATAAATGATCAACCTTGCTTATTAATTATCAACACTTGATAATTAACTCTTACCTACACTTGATTACCGGTACGTTGGTTGGTATGGCGCGTGTGTCCATGTGCGGCTGAGGTCCGCGCACCTGATGGCACACCAGCGAGGCGAGGCACCATGGCCCACAGACCATGAGTGAGTCACGCACCCGACCAGACGATCAATAATGGAACTTGATCATAACGAGGGTTTGGTGTTTATGACTAAGAAACCCATGTCT
>NW_008246163.1:150615-151139 GCF_000281045.1 Saprolegnia diclina VS20
GACCCCGCTGACCCCGGGTTTCACTTTTACGGCTGGACGTACCTCTACGACTGGGTGCTCGGTCGGCGCGAAGTCATTTCGTTCCAAGGCGATGTAGGTCGTCTCAATCTCTTGAGCGACTACCAGCTCCCACTCGCACAGCAGGTCCAGGCGTCGAACCTCGCAGCGAACCTCGTCCTGTACTTTCGGGCTGGCGTCCAATACGTCACGTGCATGATGCTTCTCGTCTCGGCCGTCGTCGTTGGCTACATGCTCCGAGCACCCACGTGCTTTCAAGGCAGCAACCTCTTGAAGCTCAACCGCGTCGGTGGTCTTGTCTGGGTCGGCCGGCCGCTGCTCTTTCTCCGGAGCGCGACGGCCATCTGCCTTCTCTGCACGAGTGGCGTCGACCTGCGCTTCTCGGGCTACCTCAGCTTCTTTCAAGTCGATCCCGCGCCGTGGTACAAGGTGCTTCTCGCGGCGTGGGAGGTCTCGTGGTTCGTCGCGGTCGTCGACGACATTTTGCTTGTCGCGACGCAAGAGTA
>NW_008246163.1:151407-156783 GCF_000281045.1 Saprolegnia diclina VS20
CCTGCGCTCCGCCGCCCGACCTCGTAGGTCTATTTATGCGACTGTTCTCACTTGTCGAGCGAGATGCTTGTTGACAGTCGGTGTGAAAAGCGAAAGTGAATGACATGTTAGCTTACGGAGCTAGGGACTTTGTTCGAATATCGAAAAGGACGCTTCAGAGAGTCGCGGGTTCGGATTGGTCCACGGAAGGTCGCGCCTCTTGGTGGAGGCTCTTCGTGAAAGGGCACGGATCCAGAACACTCCCCTCATGCGAACCCCTACTAGTCTGTGGAGACCTTGAGGGATTCGATTACCCGTGCGATCTTCTTGGCGGAGCTCTTGCTCTTGATCGTGCGCACGTAGTCGGCAATCGCCTTCGGGATATCTTCCAGCATGGTTGCGAGTGGCTCCCACTAGCTGTCTTCTTCATCGAGCCCAAGCCACTTGATGTGGACTTGCCAGGCCTTGTTTTTTGGATCTTGCTTGATGTCGAGAATGCGGTCGAGGAAATGTCCGCCGGCTGCGTGGGCAATGGAGTCGACAAGGTCCGTCGTGACCTTGAGCGAGGCGTCGCGGTAGTGCTTGAGGCGCGTAATGTGACACTGAGTGATCGAGTTGTCACGGAGGTCTTGGACTTCGTAAATCCAGTCGTTGATCGTTGCAATGACCCTGGCGGGTCCGTCCCATCGGATGCTGAGCTTCTTGGCGAATCTTGAGTCGCGCTTGCCGATCAACACGTAATCGCCGATCTCGAAGTTGGCGCTCTTGACGTGCGTGCGGTCGTTGAGTTGTTTGCGTCTTGCGTCGCGCCGCTTCTGCGCCGTCTTGTCGAGCTCACGGTGCATGGACTCGAACATCTTGGCGGCCTCAGCTAGTTGTTGTCGTTTGGCCTTGAGGACTGTGTTGAGGTCAGTCGCTTCCTTCGTGGTCGGATGCACGACGATCGTGATCGGCTTCGTCGCCTCGAGGTTGAGAAAGGCCTTGGCGGGGGACGTGCCAGCCAAGCGATCGGAGGGCATGTGGTTGAGTGCTGACTGCACAAGGGGCAAGACAACACGCCACTCCTTGGGCGGGAGCTTCATCTCGGAAAGCAGGGCACGCGCAATCCGGACTAGGAGCCGGTTCACGACTTCGATCGTCCCGTTCGACCATGGACAATACGCGAGAGTAAAGTGGTGCTTCTGCGCGTACTGGTTCGTGAGACCTTGGACCACTTGGTTGCGGAAGTGGCTGCCACGGTCGCTGACGAGGACCTTTGGAGGGCCAAACTCGGCAAACCAGCCAATCAAACCCGAGGCCGCGGCGTCCGCTGTCGGGGCATCGCATGGCACAAGCCGCGCGTAGCCAGTGCAATCTTCCTTCAAGACCAGTAGGTACCCGGGGTCCATGTAGATGAAGTCGAAGTGCAGGACCTCGTTGCGAGACGTCGAGTGTAGCGCTGCTCCGTACGGGCGCGGTACAGTGCTGCCATCCGATCGTAGGCAGTGTAGACAACCACCGACGAAGTCCGCGATGTCGGCGGCCATACCATCCCAGCAGTACTCGGTTGAGATGGATGTTGCTGTTGCCGCCTTGCCTCGGTGACCGCTGATGCCCATGTGCCCAATGACGCAGATGCGTAGTTGCAAATCCTTGGCGTCTCGGGGCAGCCATACGCGGTGGCCATCAGTTGTATAGACGCCACGAGCTTCGTCAAGCTTTAGACGAGTCTTTTGCTCGGGGTCGTTGGCCAGTGCGCTGTCCTGCGCGCACCGTATCTCGCCCCCCGATGGCCACGCGACGGCGTCGGCAGCCAAAGGATCAGGCACGTGATACAGGGCCAGTACGTGTAGAGGTCGTTGATCGTCATAGAGAGCAGTTGGAGCACCCCAGCGAGTCAAAATGTCGGCCCACACGTTGTCTTCACCGGACACATGGTGGATAGTGTAGGTGAAGGCGCGAAGCGTCGTCGCCCAGCGAGCCAGCTTCGCGGCTTGGTATTTCTGCACCGTCGTGACAGCCGACGGGTTGAAGATGTAGATCAAATTGCGGTGGTCCGTGAGGAAAATGAAGCCACCCGGGCGCAAGAGGAGATAGTCCAGGCGGCGACAAGCCATGACGAGAGCGTAAGCTTCCTTCTCGACCACAGACCAGTTGGCACTCGAGCCCTTGAAGGCGCCGCTGATGCAGGCCAGCAGCTCGTGCCGTTGCTCCGCAATGGGCTTGTCCACGTCCTCGGCGGGGATCTGGGTGACCATGACCGACCAGTGTGTTTGTGAAGCGTCGGTAGAGACAAGTACGATCTTGTCCGGATCCGGTGTCGCCAGAGGCACCATGTGGATAAGAGCCTGCTTCAGAGCCGCAAATGCCGAGATCTCGGTCGGGCCCCATTCGCATTCAGATAAAGGGACCGTTTTCAACTTGATGCTTTGGCGCGAGCCAGCCTGCTTGCACGCCAACTCGAGGCAGTCGACGAGAGGAGCCGTCAAACTGGAGAAGCGCGGAATGCTCGCGCGCATCCAGCCCGTGGCACCCAAAAGTTGTTGCAGCTCGGCGCCAGTCTGGGGCGGCGACATGTCGACAATGCCTTGGATGCGGGCCGGGTCATGCGAGATACCAGCCTCAGAGAAGACGCGTCCGCACCACGTGACCTCAGAGGAGAAAAAGTCACACTTCTCGGGGTGCAGCTTGAGACCATAGTCCAGGCAGCGTTGGAGGACGCGCCGAAGGATGTCCATCATGTCGTCGACCGACTTGGCGTAGATGATGATGTCATCAACCCAGGCCATGATGTTGGTAGCCATGAGGTCAGCACCAAAGACTTCGTGCATGGTACTCTGAGCGTAAGCCACCGCGTCAACGCAACCCATGGGAACACTGGTCGGTTGGAACAGACCATCGGGCGTCATGAACGTGAAGTATTCTTGGGACTTGAGCGCGAGAGCGAGTTGCCAAAAGAACTTGTACGCGTCGAGTTTGACAAAGATCTTGGCGCCTTGCAGCCGCAGCAGGATACCCTCGAGATCGGGCATCGGGAAGGTCTTGGGAACCGTCTGCTGATTTTGCCGGCGGCAGTCCAGCGTCATGCGGAGCGACGTGCCTTTGGGTACGCAGTAGGCAGGCGAAGCGTATCGCGACGCTCCGACACGTACGGCACGCTTGGCCGCGATGAGCTGACGTAGATGCTTGCGCAAGTACTCCACGTGTGTCGGAGGGTACCGTCGGGATTGGCAGAAAAAGGGCGTCGCGTCTGGCGTGAGCTCCACTTCCAGAGGCGCGACCTTGACGTGAGGATCGTCGCCACGGAGTTGTAGACGGAACACATCGAGGAAGGAGTCGACGATCGCCTGGAGCTCCTTGCGTTGCGCAGCGTTGAGCATTGGGTTGGCTGCCACCTGGGTCGCGAGGATGTCCTGGATCTTCTTCATCTCGACATCATGTGGCATGGCGTCGGGGTCAGGGTCGACCTCATCATCCGACTCCATGTCGTCGTCGCCTTCGACCAGCGTGAGGATCTGCTGGCCAAAGCCCTTGGATTGCACTGCCCCGAGGTCCCACTCGGTGCGTAGCGCACGAGACCGTGTGAGGAAAGTGTCCGTGCCGTAACCCATGTGGTTCATCATAGGACGCGAAAGCGTGAGACCGATCTTCGACGAGTCAAGCACGTGGAAAACACCATTGCGCGCGAGGACGCTGCCTTCGGACGTTGCAAACGACACTTCTGCCAGCGTCGCTGTCCGTTCGCACTTGATCGTGGAGCCGTCGAACTGGGTAAAGTTGACAGCTCGGCTCAACCTCGCTTCCGCCGCGGGCTTGCCCTGAGCCTTGAGCGCTTCCAAGAGACCACGTGTGACCACGGCCGTATCCGCACCCGTGTCCCAGAGCGCATCCGGTACCGTGATCACGCCGTGTACAACCGCCTTTGTCGTGCCACTGTCTTGTTCGGGCACCACGCGCAACGAGCGGAGCATCTGCACCGTCTCGGACTCGGCCTTGAGTTTTTGCTGCTTGACCTTCTTCGCCTTCTTGGTCGGCTCGTCCGACGGCTTGGTCGTGCCTGCATCTTGAGCGGGCTCGGGTGTCGCTTCGTCGATCGTCGTGATAACGAGCTGGTGCTGACGCGCCTTGCTCCTCGCGTCCCGGTACGCCTTCAACAGCGTTTGGTACTCGGCGTATGTCGTCTTCGGACAATGGTACGTCAGATGTTTACCCTTGCACTTGGTGTTGAAGCACTTGTAGGGCTCGCCTTTTGCGTTGGTCGTGGGGCCCTTGCCGTCACCACGCGTGTCGGGTGCTCGTGGCGGTAGAGGCTCGGCCGCCTTGAACGCGTTCTGCCGTGAGTGGGCTGGCGCGCGTCTGTCCTGCGGCTTGCTGACGTTGTCCGGAACGAACGCGTAGTATGCCTCCATGCGGAGCTCCACGAGCTTGAAGAAGTCTTGTACGTTCCCGAGTATACCACGCCACTCGCCATCGAGGTCGTTGCGGATGACCGTCTGGACTTGAGTAGGACGGATCGTCTCCACGAGGGCCTTGATCGCCTGCTTGGGCTGCAAGTCGTTGTAGTCGTGGTAGTTGTACTTCTGGAGGAGCGCGTAGTACTGGGCCTTCCACACCATCACCAGGTTTTCAGCGTCGTTGGAGTCAGTCGGCATGATGACGTTGTCCGCGATCAACGTCGGCATGTGGCATCGCGGCTTGGGCCGCGTGTCGTATGCGTTCTTGAAGTAGTACTCGACCGCCTCGTGCGAGAGGTGGTCCACGCTGATGCCAATGCCGTAGGCCGTGATGAGGACGTGGTGCTTGGGCAGCACCGTCATACCGATCTTCTCCGGCACTGCTTGGTTGTACGGCGTCGAAGCGGCCTCGCAGCGCGACACGTAGTTCGAGTACGCTTCCCAGTGCGCAATGCGATCCGCGCGATCGACACTGCCGTTCCACATCGGCAGCGTCGGGTGCTCGGCCGAGCGCTGGATGAACGTATGTTGACCGACGTCCGCCGGCGGAGGTGGCGGTCCCGGCGATCCAGGTGGATAACGAAATGTCGGGCTGGGACCGACTCGCGACGTGAAGAGGGACTTCCTCGCAGCTGGCTTGACTTGGGAGGCCAGCAGATCGTTGAGGGACATCTTGGTATCGGGCATGCCAGAGCCAGCGAAGCTGTCGAGTGGACCCTTCTTGGGCTTGACCTCGCTCTTGGGCGCGACCTCGATTCCATGTTGTTCGAGCAGGGCTTGGAGACGGCCGCCTTTGACAAGGCGCTCGAGCACCGCCTCTTCTTCCGTGCTCGTAATCTCTTCCTTGACAGGCATTGAGAATTAAATTTAATGTTCTCACTTGTCGAGCGAGATGCTTGTTGACAGTCGGTGTGAAAAGCGAAAGTGAATGACATGTTAGCTTACGGAGCTAGGGACTTTGTTC
>NW_008246163.1:193771-194105 GCF_000281045.1 Saprolegnia diclina VS20
CGCCAACGAAGGCAACCAAAAGTGGATCGTCGGCAACGGCCAGATCAAGCACGCGACGCACCCAAACCTGTGCTTGGACGTCGATCCGACCGACGCGAACTCGGCGGCGCAGGTCTGGACGTGCTATGCCAACGCCATCAACCAGCGCTTTAGCGTCGTCGCCTTCGAGTAGTCATTCTGTGGTGTCCTGGATCAAATGTAATGCAGTCGTCTGTGTACATGTCCATGCGACTCGGCGTGGATGGGCACGTTGGTCACGCAGCCGTCATCTCCTGCCGCCGGATCCGCTTGGTGGTCAGCACCATGGGACGTTACGCTGCGGGCCGCTTCTCCC
>NW_008246164.1:0-8802 GCF_000281045.1 Saprolegnia diclina VS20
GGTCCGGCAACTTGTTGTTCTGTTGACGGACCAGGGAGACCAGAGGTGTTGGCCGTATGCGAGATGCGACCGCATGGTGGCAAGGCGCTACTAATCGGCAAACATATGACACCACGCAAGGAAACAGCTGACCCAACAACCGGCGTGGCAGCCCCATGGTTTTATCCAACGTCATCCAGTGCACGGTTGCATTTCAACAAGCCCCACTTCTCTATTCCTCCACTTCTCTGGTCTTTGCGCAATGAGTATTTCGCTGCTGTATTTTCGTCGAGTAATCGGTGCATAGCGCCGCATCTTTTGGAAAATGCACGTGTGGCTCTCTCAACGTCGTCGCGTCGGTCAACGAATATGCTACGCTGCTTATCAGCATGAGTCACAAGCTGAGTCATTGGTGTATGTACCGTGAGGCTGAGGCCGGCAGCATGCGTGTAGGTGGTCGCACAAGAGTCGCCGTCGTCGCGGGGCGTCGGGCCGAATCTCCTGTGGATCGGCGCAAGCAAAAAACGGCCATGCCCTATCAACAACGACAGACAGGCAACATCGAACGCGTGTGTGCGCTCGCCACGTCGGATGAAGTGCGGAGCGTCGCACGCTTCTCTCCACGACGCACGGCAGAAAGTCATGCGCTGATGACGGACGACATGGCTGCGGCAACGGTAATGCTACGTTTCTTCTCGTGGACGCGCGTCTTCATGACTAATACATCATCGTGGACACTGAATTCGTTGGACGTGACACAAATCCGTCACGGCGTGGACTCGACTTTGCGCGTGGGTACTTCTGGCTGCATCCCATGTAAAGTCTGCAAGGAGCTTGCACATCGATTTGTTAAGCAGAGTACATTTCAAGGCTGCAATGCGCAACCATTTGTCTGGCAGGTCGACCGACGCGTTTGTAGGAGCTGGAGCTCGGCTAGCCCATTCCAATGGCCTGCAACCGTCGCTGCTTGACAGCCACGCGTCCTTGCTCGACCTCTCGCGCCGCACTGCCTTGGATGCTGAGCTTTGGAGTCACCAGTCTTGTCCGTCCAAGCTGTCGTCGCATTCGCAGACGTGCGTCGCAGTCACGTAGTACTTTTCTTGCACCCTGTCGCCATGACGCCAAGCCGACAGACATGCCATCTAGATACTAGGATACGCCGACTTGGTGTCTTTTTTTAATCAGAGTGGAAGGTTGGGTGTTGGCGGCTAGGGCTCCGCCGATCGATGTGGCTGTGTCGACCAAACGCCAGCAAAAAGCTCCGTTGTCACCCGCTCCAGGTCTCTTGGGCTAGTTGTCTGACGTCCTGCACAACCGCGTGCTCGACCGGCACAATAATGTGCGCGGCAAGTGCAAAGTGAAGAGCACGTTCGCAACACTCGCCACAAATCGTCTTTGAAAAATTGTCTACTTGTTCACTCTATAATGTTATTGTACAATACTCTAATGACGACCAACACCAAGCGGACGCTCTACTTAATGTGCGTCTTGGGCTCGAAAGTCGCGGATATGGGGGGTACACAGCCCGAGGCTCTTGCCGAGGCGCTTGCAGCCGGCGATTTTGCACATTTTTTCCTTGCGGTGGATCTCGCAGAGGCCGCCGCCGCGGTCGGTCCGGTTGCAGTCGCCGATCGTGCACGTTCGGCAGCCGCCGTGGCGTGCGCACTTGTTGCCGCGCTGCGCGCCTTTCATGCAACCGTCTTCGTTGCAGCGCTTGCCACCGCCATGGGCCCGGCACAGCCCGCCGCCTTGACTGCTCTTGTCGCAGCCAGCATACTTGCAACGCGCACCGCCGCCATGGGCTTTGCAGAGGCCTTGGGACTGCGACGCATTCACGCAGCCGTCGATTTTGCACGACTTGCCGCCACCGTGGCCGACGCAGTAGCTGCCGTTCTGCGCTTCCTTGCCGCAGTTGGCGACGATGCACTTCTTACCGCCGCCATGGCGCTTGCAGACGCCGCGCGACCGCACCGCGCGGTAGCAGTCGGGCACGGAGCACACCTTCTTGGCGAGCGCGTCGCAGTCTTCCGAGTCGGTGCCAAAGCTCACGCTGCTGCAAGTGCTGAGTGACCGCGCAGGTCGAACGGGCGGCAGGTCGGTGGTGGCCGAGACGCAAATCATGATGGGCTCGATCGTCATGGCCTCGAACGTCGAGCATTGGACGTCAAAGAGGTCGTTCAAGAACTCAACGTCACCCAATAGCACGACGGGCGGGCGGCCCGACTCGAACGGAATCGGTTCGTACTCGTGGTAGCAGTCGAGGATCGGTGGCAACATGGTGCTGGTGAAGATGTGCGGATCGTGGGAAATCGAAGTGTGAGGGAATCATGCAGACCATGTCTGCCGCGCGAACGACGTGCGCTGCGTCACGGCAGGTGGCGGCCACCAGTTGGGACGCCGTAACTCGCCGCGCTGGCTCACGAAGTGTGTGTTCGTTTAACCATTGACCAAATGTGCAGAAAGAAAAACGCTTCAGAACCAACTGCCGTCAAGCGTCACATATAGCGATACCAAAGCGGACAAGCAAATTTCCACAAAACACAAAGCTTTCTCACCACGTCCACAAGGCAAAAAGATGCGGAATTTCTCAAAAGATGCGTGTCGTGGCGACGCGGCGCGCGTCAAGAAGGTTCGGACGGCGTCATCGACGATATAGAGACTGCAACACCGACAAGTGCGTGAGGCTCCTTCTCCTCTTCAAGGTGGCATACACATATCGTGTCCTTGCACAAGAACGCAGCGTGTGCATGGTTCGACGTGGAGGAGTCTGTTCCATGTTCATGTAGCTCGCGCCATCAACCTCGATGGCGGGTGCTCGTGGTTGGCGTCGAGTGCTCTCTGTGATACAGCGCGCGGGTTATATGACTCGGTGTGGGTCGATGGCGCGCAGGAGAAATGTACCATTGATGCAGCGTTGTGGCACCGAAGACCGTTAGCGAGCGACAGGTGTCTCCAACAGACGCTGGCATCGATATAAACTACAGTGTACACTGTATACTAGTATGGCACTAGGAGTCACCAGTCTGAAGAGAACTTTGCGCAAAGCCAGGTTGCACCGCGACGTGGCAGCTCGACGATGCCGCCAAATAATTCACGTACCCAATACGCAGCATCGAACGGCGCTGTCGCAGACTTCCAAGATGACTTGGCAATGTCGTTTCATGTCTGCAGTTTGTCCATTGAACTTGATTGTGTGTGAGCGCTCGCCAAGATACATGGGAAACACATCGAGTGTGCGCCAGTAGAGAAACCAAAAAAGCGAATACAAACTGTAAGGTGGAGTACGTGTTGGGCGTCAAAAGGGGCCATCGTGATAGGGAAGTGCTTACCATCGCAGAGACCAAAGGTAATGGAAGGCGGCTCTACGAACTCTTAGTACTGTAGCCCAGATTGACTGTAGCCCAGCGAGTCGCTCTTCAAACGTCCCGAATGCTGTTGGCAAAGTTAACCGGATCCGGATAAAGATTTGCCGCCTGGCGATCTTCAGGATCCTACATCCAACAGCGGCCTGGCAACAGCTCCAGGCGCTACATGTATCCGATAAAGGGCCACCTTTCCGAATGGATTTACGTGGATCAGTTTCCCATGCCGCGTGAATAGAGCCTGTGACGCGTGCCCCCTTCCTACCTCTGTACTCCGCTCCAGTGCTTTGCGACCATTCTGAGTTGTTTCGAAGAGAGGCCTGCGCTTCGCTAGTATACATTTGCACGCGTCTGAGAGTCGCAGTCTTGAGCAAACCTGCTTGGACTTTGGTGGCCAGAGGTCAAGATGTAGGGGTTTAGCCGCGTATCCACGGCGCGGCTGCTCGATCCAAGTGAAAGGTCGCGGCGGTGTTTACACTGTCAAGCCAGCGCAGTATGCTGTCCAGTAGGTTATCCTTTCCACTCGTGCCTTTAAATTGTTTCCGGATGGAGAACCCGCCATGGCATGCATAGTTTATAGCGTCGTCCGGAAGAAACGAGAGGCGTAGTTTTTCAGGGTTGGGGTCGCTGGCATTTCACCCTAGTCATGTCATCGGTGCCACGCGAGCGCCGTCAACACAACCCAGCAGTGAGATGCGAAGACTCTACGTCTCGCTGTCCTAGTGGTATACAAGTATAAGTGAGGCTCCTGCCTTTGGCAATGCCATCGCGCGCCAGAGACTGACGTTGTTCTCTTGATGATAACTCTGTGAATTCCATTGCTGGCAAGCAGCGTTTGGAGGAAGTCACAAAGTCCAGCGCTTCGCTTTTGGTCCAGTGGCATCCAAATATGCCGACTCGCTAGGTGCAAATCGCATTGTCCCTCAGCGTCCAAGGCTTATACGGCCGCAGCCAACGATGTTAATAATGCGTATGCGTCAACTAGTGGCAGAACGCGATGGTGTTGTTCAAATGTGGCTAAATACATGGGATGGTTACAATGGTCTATCTATCTAGGCGCGCTTCAACTAGTTTGCGGACGTGGCGCGGAGCTCGCGGATGTGGTGTGTGCACATGCCCATGCTCTTGCCGAGGCGCTTGCAGTCGCTGACTTTGCACATGCGCTCTTTGCGGTGAATTTCGCAGAGGCCGCCACCGCGGTCGGTGCGGTTGCAGTCGCCGACCGTGCACGTTCGGCAGCCACCGTGGCGTGCGCACTTGTTGGCGCGCTGCGCGCCTTTGGTGCAGCCGACTTCGATGCAGCGCTTGCCGCCACCGTGCGCGCGGCAGAGGCCACCGCCTTGGCTGCTCTTGTCGCAGCCAAACACTTTGCAGCGGGCGCCGCCGCCGTGGGCTTTGCAGAGACCGTGGGACTGCGCCGCGTTGACGCAGTTGTCAATTTTGCACGCCTTGCCACCGCCGTGGCCGACGCAGTAGTCGCCGTGCTGCGCCTCCTTGCCGCAGCCCGCAAACGAGCAGCGCTTGCCACCGCCGTGACGCTTGCAGACGCCACGAGACCGGACGACGCGGTGGCAGTCGGCAACTGAACACGTCTTCTTGACCCCGTCGACAAGCGCGAGCTCGATTGCGTCGACATACATGGCATGCGGCGCGAAGACGGGAGTGGCGGCGGTATAGTCGGTGGCAAAGTCGGATACGTGCTCGAGCTTGATGTTGCACGAGTGCGCGTCGAGCGCCAAGAGGTCGAGAAGGAACGCGTCTTCATGCAACATCACAAACGGTGCATGATAGACCGCTTCAAACGGGATGGGTTCGATCGTGGACTGCATCGCTCAAGTTGCCAAGTGAGCGTTTTTATACTCCCAACCAACGTGGCCACGTGGTGGTGTCTCTTGGAACATGTGGGCGCCAGCTCGAAACCGAATCGAGACCACCTGTTGCCTTTTGACGGTCCATAGCGCTCCCATTGAGAGCCGGTGTCGAGAGTGCCAGCGCGAACCAGCAGCGTGTCTTGCACGTGCCTCGTGGCAGAGAGGTATCGCAGGAGCAGGATGAGACTCGAGTGGTCGATGACGAGCGCGGCGTCGTATGGACCGCCTTTGCCCATGATGTTTGGCGGTTGTTGCCCTTGAGGGGGATTAGGACCGCATGCCGGTTCGTCCGCAAGCAAGCCCGAAAATGGAGAACGCTATCGAAGGAACAACGTGTGATATTACAGCCGCCTTTTCGACGCGGTACTGGGTATCGTGCGGGTGGGCTGATCCGAAGGGCGTTACGCCGACGTACGTGAAGCCGCATTTGGGTGAAATAGCTGTCGAACTTGGATACAATGCGTCCCTTGGTACCCTTCCTGGGCTACTAGACCTAGAGTAATCGCGACAACGACTGTTGAACGACGGCCCAAAGGTCCCACCCTGTCCGTCATTCGTCCCACGCACAGTACTTGTGGCGTTAACACATACCCGTTCTGGCTTCTGAGATGCCATGACGCGTCGTTGCGTCGATTAGCTCAATAGGACATTCCTTGATGGTCCTCGTACCAGCGCATTCGAGTATCATGGGAATCTGAAAACCAGTAGAAAGGTCCTAAGTCGACAGACAGCTTCGTCACAAGGCAAGCGTCCGCGCACGGCGCATTAATTGGCCAGCTTGACGAAGGGTCGTACAATGCGGGACGTCGCGTTGGCGTTCTAGAATTGATTTCAAATCGTCGTCAATTGCAACGGCGCTGGCTTCCTCGCACAGGACTCGCCAACGTGGAGACTCTGGACGGCGTCCGTGTATCTGCCGTTGCTCACCACGAGGCACGGCCTTCGAAAGAGCATAGAAAGGCCTCCGCCACGTTGCCTACGCACCGGGCACTATAAATGAATGACGGTACCGTGTCGGCAAGTTACGTGGCTACTAACCCTCTAAACTAATGTCTCAGTCGTTGTGTGTGCCGTGTGTGCATCGTGTCATTGAGAGTGCTGCCGCCGCGATACCGGTCGAGCTTGTTGGCGGCGAATTGGACTCGGAACTACTGAACAAACGGAGCTTGAAGGGTTCAAAATGATGGCCAAGCAGTGGAAACTTGCATGGAAACCAAAAACTGCGTCCGAGACTCCAGTTTCAACGAAGCTCGCGACGGCACTCGTGTGGCGTGCGTCGTTGAAGCGAAAAGCGTCTGCGAATGATGATGAGTATCCGCAAATGTATCCACTGTGACGTCGCCGTCCGTGTGGGGCACGAGCTAGGATGATGCTTCGGGCCACTGGCTATGCAAACGACTATTCGGGTTCGAGCGTTGCAGCTTGTGCGCTACCGGTGGTGCCATGGCGCCAAACGACGCGAGTTGCGTGTCTTGGCCCATCGATGCAGCTCGCGTCATCGACACTGCGCGTTCTTTTGTGGTAGCTCGCAGCGGGATTCGATCGAGTAGCCACGAGCTACTCCAAACCGACCAGATTTTTGCGGCACCCGATACGCGCACCGTATTTTGCATCATCGCACCTACCGTTGGTGATGCGCTGGTCATGTGCGCGCGACTGAAGTGTGGATGCGCACTCTTGGCTGTATCATTATTCTGTCGTCGAAATATGTCCTCGTCAAGGCTTCAACTAGAAGAATGAGCAAGCAAGTATTCACTCTTCCACCACCGTGTGGACAGTCGCCGCGCAGGTACGTCAGTGCGTTGTGGTGCTTGCTCTTGCGCGCGTCAACAGTGTCGCTCCGAACGCATTCCTGGGTTGTTCATCTTGTGGCTCTGGACTGGATCCTAAACACTCAACTATCACTTTGTTTACATTTGTTGAGCGGCTACCTTGGCGCTTGTATTGACGTGCCTTCTTGGAGGCCAGCGCGTGCGACCGTCCGCAGCTGCCACCGAATAGTAGCCGCGTCGACTTTGATCGAGGACTCAAATATATACAAGTCCAACGACGACGACGGCCCCATCCAAGTGATGATTGCCGACCACATGGTCTCCACTTCGGCACTCGCCACTGTCTCCCAAAACCGGTCGAGAGAACCAGACGCGATGACGTGGTGAGCTCATATTTCAATTCGACCCGTGCCATGCACATTGATCCTATTCCGTTCGCATCTGCCGCGCGCGGCATCGCGTTGGAGGACGCGCGAATGCTCCACGAGCTCTTTCTCGAGCCTGAGAAAGAGACGCGGCGGGTCGCCCTGCACCGCGCCGTGAGCATCTCGAGCAGCCAAGGCGGTGCGACCGACGCCGAAGACAGTGTCGAGCTCCCGGTACCAAAACGCAACTGCAAGATCCATGGCTGCCACCGCGTCGTGCGGTCGCGGGGCGTCTGCAAGCGCCATGGTGGTGGGAAGAAGTGTACCTTCCCCGACTGTACGAAAGAAGCCCACAATGGTCTTCTCTGTGTCGGCCACGGCGGTGGCAAGAAGTGCAAAATTGACAACTGCGTCAACGCGGCGCAGTCTCAAGGCCTCTGCAAGGCCCACGGCGGCGGTGCCCGCTGCAAGGTACCAGCATGCGACAAGAGCAGCCAAGGCGGCGGACTCTGTCGCGCCCATGGCGGTGGCAAGCGCTGCAACGAAGTCGGCTGCATGAAGGGCGCCCAGCGCGGGCACAAGTGCTCCAAGCACGGCGGATACCGCACGTGCACGGTCGGTGTTTGCACGAGGACAGACCGCGGCGGCGGGTACTGCGAGATTCACCGCAAGGAGCAGATGTGCATCACCGCAGGATGCCAACGGCTCGGAAAGAGTCTTGGGATGTGCACACCACATCTGCGTGCGTATCGAAGCCAGCGACCAAGTGACGTCGCCAAATGTCTGTAATCCAGTAGCTGTACTACAATGAAGTTGATGGAATGAGTTATGAACATGCCGCTCTGTCAGGTTGACAATTTCTTCTTGCGCTGACGAGGCACGACTGTTGCATTTTTCGAGAAGCGTCAGTGGTCAGTGGCCGTGCACGCCATCGCTCGAGAAGCTGTAGATTAGAAACGAAGTTATGAAACTAGTATCTCTATCTGTGCAGTTAGATGATGCAGTGCCGTACTCTGATGTTGATACTGGACCCCCTAGCGTTTTTTGGCTTGGGCGCGTCGTGCTCTTGCGCGCACGCTAGTGTCTAGATGCGGCGCGTCAGCGAGGTCAAACTCGTGCGCGTCGTGAGGTCTTGTGGCTCGGCTCACGGTGTCGAAGGCGGCGACTGAACGTGCCTACCCCACCTGAAGGCGTCGACTGACTTGTTACTAAGCTTTGAAAACTTATATTTATCAGGTAACACAGGGTGAGCTCATGGGGTGAGCTGGTGACACAAGATCAACGCATTTGCGAGAAACGGTCTGCGCCCACGCAGCACAAGTACCACACCGAAATCTTCGGCGTGGCATCCTTCGTCGCGTCCCTTCACACCTCGGTTAGGACCCTTGGCGAGTACTAGTGCGCTATATACCTCTTTCCTCGCCCGCAACCATACCACAAACGCTAACTTGCT
>NW_008246164.1:9613-27122 GCF_000281045.1 Saprolegnia diclina VS20
AAACGCCATGTGGGCTTTGTGCGTGGTTCGTTTTTGCAGGGCTGGTCAATCTGTCCGACAGCCTTTTTGTTCTTGGCGAAAGCGATATGATGGCATTTGACTAGCGTCTCGTCGCTACACCTACTACTTTACACGGACACAACACCGAAAGGTTGCATGTTGTTGGCGAACGCAGAAGCACTATTACATGCAGCAAGAGAAGCTAGCGTCTGCTTTATAGGAAGAGTACGCGCATTAAGAGGCGTCGCCTCCATCAACCGTGTCCACTAGTCATACTGCGCAGATTCGTACGGTCAATTTCTGACGTCTCTCGCCGATTTGTGCTGATTTTTCAGCAAGGTACGCACGACGGGTTTATGTTGAGCTCGAAACACCATGAGCGCGTCCTGACCAAGTACTGTAAACCAAAACGTCATTTCTGTCCATCGACCACGTGGCAGGACATGGGAACAGGCTCGGTCACCGGAATGCGGTGGTAATTTGCTTCGTTTTGAGGCCGTTGGTATTGCCACATGGGGCAGCGACATGTAGAGACTCCTCGCTTTTTTGTCAACGTTGAACGACTACGGACACCACTTATGCTATTCCGATGCACGCGCTGGACCAGAACGCTGGCATCCCATCCCGCTCCAGATCATCCGCATCGTCTTCGTCCTTATCTCTATCGCGTCCTACTATCGACCTCAGCTTGCCGATCACGGGCGTACGTTGTCCGTGGACCACGTTTTGGGGGTACTAATAGGAGGGAGAATGTTGATCGAATGGCTACTAAACCCGTACCACACTCCCACAAGTGTAGTATCTTTTTGGCGCGCCAGCTGGCTTGCCTCACCAGATCGAAGCTTCGTCTGGGTCTTGCGTGGTATCTTTAATCGACCAAAAGCATCTGGTGGTTGATGGAGTTGCAAATCCCAGCGCTCATTTTTGCTTTTCCTTCCAACGACTCATTCTCGTCGTCGTATCATGAGCAGCGTCTACGAGCCGCGCCTCCTCGAGCCGATCCCGTTCAACCCGAGCTTGAACCACATGCCGCTTTTAAGTGCCTATGACCTCTGGGCACTCGTCGACTGCCACCTAGAGGACACGGACGACAGTGTGACGACGGACGAAGAAGACGGTCGCTTCAGCGTCGCTTCGACCCTCTCGACCGAGTTGGACGAGTCCAGTGGCCGGAAGCACTGCGCAGTCTTTGGCTGCTCGAGCCCGGTCCGAGCCCGCGGCTTTTGCAAACGCCACGGCGGCGCCCGCGTCTGCGGCGTTCCGACATGTGCCAAAGAAGCGCAGAACGGCCAGTTCTGCATCGGCCACGGCGGCGGCAAGTGCTGCAAGGTCACCGGCTGCTCGAACGCCGCGCAGTCCCAAGGACTCTGCAAAGCCCACGGCGGCGGCTCCCGCTGCAAGCACCTTGGCTGCGAACGCAGTAGCCAAGGCGGCGGGTTCTGCCGCTCCCACGGCGGCGGCAAGCGCTGCGACGTGCCCGGCTGCACGAAAGGCGCCCAACGCGGCACCAAATGTGCCAAGCACGGCGGCTGCCGGTCGTGCACTCTGCCGGGCTGCACGCGCACCGACCGCGGCGGCGGCCTCTGTGAGATCCACCGCAAGGACAAGACGTGCGTCATCGAAGGCTGCAAGCGGCTCGGCAAAACCCTCGGCATGTGCACACCGCACGTGCGCGAGCACCGCCATAGCGGGCTCCAAGCGCTTTTGTCGTAAATCGTATTCGCTAAGTGTAAACGTATATTTAATGTAATCTTGCATCCAATGAGCTGTTTGCGAGTAAGCGGCGGATGCTATTTTTCTTCTTGCGACTCGTTTCTCGTACCGCATCACCTGCGTATGTGCCGCGGACATCTGGTCTCGCTGCAATGCAAACGCATGGCGACCAGATCAGATTCTAGTGAACGGTGTCGATCACAAGAAGCATGTCTCTGGGTCACGACCGGCGCTATTACAATTGTCGTCGCCGTGTACGAGAGTGGATTCCTTGACGACGCTGTGTGTATGTTGAAGGCACTCGTGTCACTTCGAAACAGCAACCCACTCAAGTTCTACTCCGTTTGCGGGTTTCGTTGACGCTGGACCTGATATCGAACTTTTTCGAGGGACGTTCGACCCGACTACATCCAAACGTCGCCGCGAGTTGGACAATAAAGACTAGGTACACTTTAGATAACTTGAAGGAGCGGACTGAGCTCTCCTAGTACAACTTGTACCGGAAGGTCGCTGACATTCGGGCGATGCCAAGCTGCGAGACCATGAAGCGGCTACCAGAATTGGCTGCCAATGAGGTTTGCAGCAGCATGCATCCGCTGCGTGGAGACAAGAAGGGTGAGGAGAACGCATGCAGTGAGCTTATAAATCTGGCTTTCTTGCGCGATGAGTGTACGTAGTATATGCAGCGATTAGTACACGATGATTCCAGTGCTGTCGTAATATAACCGTCATCTTGCCTGACCCCCCGCGACTCACACACCTGGACAACAGCGACTCGGTGTGCTGACCACAGATCGCGCGACTTTACGGTACGTCTTCAGTGGGGGCAGAGGCACTCACCCATACCAACGTTGCACAAGACAGATGTTGTTTCGACACGGCAGCCGAATGCCACACCGCCGTCAATCCCGAATTCGCCCGTCATGGATTCTATGGTCGACCTCCGCCTCGAGCCGATTCCGTTCACGGCAACCCCGAGATCCGAGATCCCGTACCCGCTCGTAGCCGACTACCTCGCGACGCTGCTACGGCCGTCATCGCCGACGCAGCCAGTCGAATCGTTCGAGTTTCGAGCGAGCAATGCATCGAGCCACGCCACCGACGTCGAGGGCGACGACGGGCCGCCCGTCCGCCGGCGCATCTGCCGCCACCCGGGCTGCGCCAGCCACGTCCGGTCCAAGGGCTACTGCAAGCGCCACGGCGGCGGGCGCCTCTGCAGTGTGTTGACGTGCGACAAGGAGGCACAGAACGGACAGTTTTGCATCGGCCACGGTGGAGGCAAGAGTTGTCAAGCCATCGGCTGCTCGAACGCGGCACAGTCCCAGGGCCTCTGCAAAGCCCACGGCGGTGGCTCGCGCTGCAAATACGCGGGATGCGACCGCAGCAGCCAAGGCGGCGGGCTCTGCCGCACCCACGGAGGTGGCAAGCGCTGTGACGTAGCCGGGTGTACTAAAGGCGCGCAGCGGGGCACCAAGTGCGCCAAACATGGCGGCTGTCGGACGTGCTCGGTCGTCGACTGCCCGCGCACCGACCGCGGCGGCGGCTTGTGCGACGTCCACCGGCGCAACAAGACGTGCCGCATCCCAGAGTGCAAGCGCCTCGGAAAGACGATGGGCATGTGCACAGCCCACATGCGCGAGCACCGCGACCGAACGTTCAAAGTCGAGCCGTGACGCATACAAGTATTTAACATCATAACCTAAACTGCCTACCCCTATTCTGGCTCGAATCTTCAAGAATCATCGACGCAACACACGTGGTCTCCTTATCGATTTTCGTAAGTGCAATTGCACCAACACAGAGGAAACGCAGGTATACGTCAAATTGGTGCTCAACCTGCTCGCGCGTAAGGCCGTCACTGTACCTGGTACTGTCACTCAGCAAACACTATACGATCTATTGGTCAACGGCGCGGTGCACGCAAATGTCATTTAGGATTGAGCATGGGCTATAGGTCTTGCGTTAATTGATTCGATATATTAAAATTGACTTTTGCATCCTACCAAGCCTGCAGCCATAATGTCGTGAAGTACCGATGCCGCTACTCAGAAAGGACAGAGTGAGGGGTGCGGGAGCTCGTGGGATCTGCTGACGCAGAGAAAAGAAGCACGCGAGTGGTCGAGTGACAAGCGAGGACCATTTGCGGGCTTATTCGGGCGACGGCGGGTCGCAGGGTGTGAAGAAAAGCGTCAGCGGCGGAAATACGAGTTCACTCGGCGGTGCATGCAAATACCACATGCCGAGACGTAAGTGATAACGCAGTGAGGGCCAAGGTGGATAGCGGATCGCCAAGAAGATCCCTTCTTGACAGAAAGCTTCACAAGTGATTGCTTGAAGAGGCCGATGTCAAATAGATGTACGGAGCCGATCAAGCAGCTGCGCCCCCGACAACCTATGCAACTACATACATGTATGACCTTTGTCGACTTTGTCTCGTCATGGCCACACCCGCCGGATGCCATCTTTAGCGGCAAGGACGAGACAAAGTTGACAAAGGTCATACCGGTAGTTGCATAGGTGGTCGGCACGCCATTCGCTGGATACCGGATCCATGCACGGGCACAAGAGCAGAGCCGGCAGCGCCTAGAGTAAGCGCCAAATGTTCGCCACGGAGGTAGTCCAGGTCGAGCGGCTGCCACATGTCCGCAAACCGGCCGGGTCACGTCAGTAGCTGCCGTGAGTGGCAGAAAGGCGAGAGCTGCGCGAGGCCATCGATGTACTGGATGATCAATCAAGGGAGAGCGTGTGAGAGGTCAAGCACAGTCGCAGCCGCGGGGCAGGCGTGCTTGTTGCCATGCTCTTGACTGCCATGCTTGGATACCGAATGCGACGAATTTACGGACCAGCCCATGAGCCCGTTGGATTCGATCTCGTTATCCGGATGACTGTGAGCTGGCAGACGGTGGTGCATGCATCATCCGGTCGCCTCCAACGGTCCATCGATATCTCGGTATAGCTTACAACAGTCCTTCACCAGTGTACCGGTACCGGTACATTAGTTGGTTGGATTTGGGTGACAACATTTAGGGGGGACATCTCGACTAAAATCATGGTAGATGCTACCATGTACGCCCCACACAAAAGTAACGCCCGGCAGTGACCCGTGCAGCTCCAGCCGACGTGAAGCTGCTTATGCTTTTATCGACCTAGCTCGTAGATAAATGTTTTCGCCTGAGACGGGCGACAAGCGGCTGCTCAATCGCGATGCAGAGCTCAAGCTGCAGCCGTGTGTTGGGGCAAAGGTATCCTCGCTGGACCCCCTGCTACACGATGACGACTGGGTCCGATGCCACATGATTCCTACCTTTACACGCCTCACCCTCTTTGAACAGTGGGTAGCTCGCAACCGCGGCTTCTTCGCACTCTGCCTCGTCAAGTTGGTAAAAAGGCCACTATGTAAACTAGACTACAAACTTCAACATCACACAGCTGTTGTTGTGCCGTGTATCTGGAAAGATTTTGTTTTCACTGAGAGTCTGAACACTTTCTTATTTGGTGAGCGCTTCGGGCGTGATACGACTGGACGGCAGCAAGGAGGCGTGACCGTCGCGAAGGCGAGGCATGCAGGCCGGAGCCAGGGCCGGAAGGGGCACCGTCCGACTTGGTAGGCGTCGACAGCGCTGAGTGCTGCGGTTGAGCCGATTGCGCAAGCTTGCGGCTGCTGCGTTTTCATTTTGGTTCAAGTATAATCTATCTATCGTCCCAACGCGTTTGTGCTAACGATGTCGCTGGAGTACGTTGCGCCTGCACCTGGGAGAAGCACCCTACTAGGAGCGCATGGCGTGTGTCGACTCACCGCGTGCGTTTGTATATGCACGATCTTAGACCTGCAGGTGGTATTACACTCGTTGGTGCGCATGTAAGTCGAGTTGGATCGTATAATGTTGAAGTGAGTCTACCGGTATTTAGATATAATTTGCACTGAACTGCTGAACTGTTTTGGATCGAAAATGTGTCTACGGAACTGTTGTTATTACTCGCATTGTGGACGGTCGTAACTGTCGCCGATGGTAGTTTGTCCTCACTTTGT
This sequence comes from Saprolegnia diclina VS20, assembly GCF_000281045.1. Lineage (NCBI taxonomy): Eukaryota > Oomycota > Saprolegniomycetes > Saprolegniales > Saprolegniaceae > Saprolegnia > Saprolegnia diclina. The sequence goes on from NW_008246164.1 coordinate 15,357, forward strand.
GCCAATCCCCGGCCATGCGTTGCGCAGGGCGCGCGTAGTAACTCATCTCTAGGAGTTCCGTGAGGAGGATCACTTCAATCGATTGATGAAGGGCACAGTGCCTTGCCGGGGCTCTTTGTAAAAAGAAGGAATGCCCACGAAAGCCCATTCACCCACAATTTCCACAGAGCACTAACATGGTTGACTCAGAGATGGCTGAGTAAAATACTAACGCTTCTCTAGGTATCCCAGTACAGGAGTATATATATACCCATGGTCTACTAGCTTTTCTCGTAGTACTCTCTTGGGAAACCCGACCAATAAAGCGTAGAAAATAGGGACAAGACGCGCGACGGTGGGCCATCAGTCATAGCAAAGCACAGAATCCTGAAAACCCTTCCAGCGACTTCCATTTCACATCAACGATCGACCCAACATGTAGCGTAAATCGAGAGAATCAGCAGCGTCCACGATGATTCCACCACGGTCTGTGTTATGCGGAATACATTTGTGATTTCTTGTGCGCTCCATTGAACTGTACTACAAATGTACAGTGCACACTTGTCGACTTTTTGCCAGAGTGTTTTTTCTTTGGAGGGTGTTCGTGGCCCGTGATCCAAATGTGACGGGCCCTATCAGCACAGATCAATGCCAGCCATTCCAGCGTGTGGGAGAGGGCAACCGGACGACCTTTCACCGCCTGCTACCCAGCACTAAACACCCAGCCCTGATTACTATGACGGCAGACGATGATACACAGATTGCGCTTGTTTCAAAGCTGTTTCTAGGCCGCAAAATGCAGCTTGAAGCGCATTTGTGGGACGTGGGACACATGCTAAGGCCGAACCGTACTTCGAAGCGTGTCGCGATCGCACCACAACCAACTCTGTGGCAAGTCACCATTTCTCATTTGCCTCGCCATGGCCTACTACTCGGAAGTGTTTGCCCACATCGACCCGATCCCGTTTGCGAGCGTCGCCTCGTCGTTCGCGCTCGACGACGTCGATGTCTTTCACCTCTTCTCCGACGAGCAGCCCTTTGTCAAGCTCGAGGAGTTCGCGGCACCTTTTTTCTTTGATGACTCGCTCCTCGGCCCGCTCGCGTACACCCCGCCGCTGCCGCCCACCAACTGGACACTTAGCTTCAACGCCCCCGCACCGTCGAAGGCGCCGTCCATGGCCTACCGCAAGCCGTGCTCAGTTGACGGCTGCCACCGCGTCGTGCGGTCGCGTGGCTTTTGCAAGCGCCATGGCGGCGGTCGGCAGTGCGTTATCGAAACGTGCTCGAAAGAAGCCCAGAACGGCGACTACTGCGTCGGCCACGGCGGCGGCAAGTCGTGCAAGGTCGATGCTTGCACAAACGCCGCGCAGTCCCAAGGTCTCTGCAAGGCGCACGGCGGCGGCGCGCGCTGCAAGTACAACGGCTGCGACAAATGTAGCCAAGGCGGTGGCTACTGCCGCTCGCACGGCGGCGGCAAGCGCTGCCTCGAGCCTGGCTGCACGAAAGGCGCCCAGCGCGGCAACAAGTGCGCCAAGCACGGCGGCTGCCGGACATGCACCGTCGACGACTGCGTGCGCACGGACCGCGGCGGCGGCCTCTGCGAGATCCACCGCAAGGACAAGATGTGCACTGTGACCGGTTGCAAGCGCCTCGGCAAGACCATGGGCATGTGCACGCCGCACGTGCGCGAGCTCCGGAGCTCGGGCTCGCCAGAATAGATTTCTCAGAGCTATTTATTGTACCATTCACACAGTGTAATCTATCTTCCTCCGCTTTTCCTTCGCACTCGCGACTCTTTTGGAAACAGTCGCTGTGCAACACTACCTGGAGCGTGAATGTGTCCATCCATTGTCCTCATCTTTCGACGCGCCTGGTCAGCAAGCACCGAAATTTGCCGCGTTCAGCGCAACACGGTCGTTCGGCGCGCATTACGTTACAAAGGAAGCGTTCAGAAGTCGTGGTTGAGGTCAGTGAAACGTCGTGCTCGCTCCGCGCGCCACGTCATTTGCCACGTCATGCACCCAGTGCATGGTCTAGCTCCTACCCTATCAACACCAATATTCAGTCACCAATTTGTTTTCTTGTATGTACAGTGACCATGAGGGAGCGTGGTGTCCCAGATGACAAGGATCTCGACAACACAAATCGTCAGTGGTGGCGAGACCAAAGCCTCCCGGCTCTTTCGCTCCAGTCGACACGTAAGAGAAGTACTGCAACGGCACCGTCTCTTTTACTCAGCTGCTTGTCGTTTCGACTATGTCGAGGTCCGCGCCTCGCGCGCCACTTCTTGGAGCAACAGTGCGCTACGTTGGCAGAGTTGTTGGCAGCCGAATTTTAGCGCTTGAAAATTTCACAAATCGCGGCGACTCCACGTGGTTATCAGCATCGAGTCATGTCATTTTGTCAGATTGACCACATGTCTTCGTAAGCTTCGAATGTTGAGAGAAAACTACTTCAAGGAAGTTGCTCCCCCCTTTGGTGCTTACGTGTGTTCGATGCTTCTTGTCCCAAGCGCCACGAATCCGCGTAAAGGTAAAAGTTGATATCTCAATGCTGTTGCTGCGACGCTTGCGATGCAAGTTCGAGTGCTTCTCCCTTGTAGTATGAAGTGACCTATGCCCCCGACGATTCGGTCGTTGAATCGCTGCTACGCCTCGCCGTTGGAAAACACGGCGCTGCAAATAAAGGATTTTTTGTTTGTTTATTCTCTTGCTGCAAATGCTACTACTAGTACCAATTACCTAGCGTGCGGTACTGGCACCCCTGGATGGTCCAACCAGCGATTTATCGAATGCGACAACCGTCATGTTCACATTGGTGCCGCAAAAACCGATGGACCTGCCGATCGAAATGACGTTTATTCGCACTTGGTTCTGCATTTGTACGCCTATGTGTCACCAAAAGTTCCGAAAGGCAGCTGCTGCTGTTATAGCGATGAGTCCGATTCAGAAAATACGATTCCAGAGAGCGAGACGTCGCATGCGCAAGCCAAGGGCGATATTTCACGACGCGCAACGGCGATTCAACCGGCGCCACGACGCCTGGCTTCGTGACCACCTCGTCCCGGCTTGCACCATCCATACGCCTCGCCTTCAACACGGCTGAGCCTCGCGTTGCTGCCGTCTAGCACAACACGCTCCGAGTCGAAAGCCCACCCCCAAAACTGGTTTGGGGGGGGTGGACCAACTAATTCAGTGGTAAATGTAACTAAATCGACTCACTTCAATAACAGCGATTTGAACAGACATGTCGTGGACGCATCACGTTCGATCCTTCTTTTGACTGGAATCGACATGGACTTGTCCGTGCACGCAGTGACACTTTCCTGGACTAATAGAGCGGTCGAGCAAGATTCGTTTCGAACTCGAGACGACCGCACCAATCACAACATGTCTCTATGAATATGCTACACGCCATAAGCCATAATAGGTGCAAGCGCTGCATCGTCCGCTCTGCCACAGGCCCTGACACAAGATCCCATCATGCGATTCCTCCAGTTTGGATCGCGCGTTTTGATGGGCGAGAAACCTCTCATTATGCATACCACCGCAATATATTATATATGAAAGGTGGCGGCCATCAGCTGGCGTAATCTTTACCGTCAGTGGCAGTCGGGGCGACCTCGTCGAGCAGCCAAGTAGGAGCGTCATGGGCACCGAGGATGCACGCAGCAGCACGCCAGCCGCGCCTGGCCCGCGGAGCAACCAGGCCGAGACCGCACCGCGGCGTGCGCCGGCGACGCCCAAGTCCTGGACCATTCACGACTTTGACATTGGCCGCGAGCTCGGGCGGGGCCGCTTTGGTGCGCTGACGGCGCTGCCTCGCGCATAGCTCACGTAGCATGTAGGCCAAGTGTTTTTGGCCCGCGAAAAGTCGTCGCGCAAGATCTTGGCCATCAAGATCCTCACCAAGGAGCAGCTCCACGTACGATCGGCGTATGGCTGCATGGTGCTCATGCATGCGATACGTAGCTGGGCGGCGTCGTGCAGCAGCTCAAGCGCGAGGTTGAGATCCACTCGCGCATTCGCCACCCACACATTCTGCCGCTGTACGCCACGTTCCAAGACGACACGAAAGGTTGTCTCTGTGCCCAATTCGTTGAGGGTCACGGTGGGACGACTCTAGTGTACCTCGTCCTCAAGTACGCACCCCACGGCGACCTCTTCACGCGCCTCAAGAACGCCCAATGCGGCCGGTATACATAGGTTTTCTTCTTTGCGCTGTCGTCATCCTGTGCATGTAGGCTGGACGAGCGCACGGCCGCCCGCGTGATGACGCAGCTCATTAGGTAGACTCGAGTCTTGCAGCTAGGGTGTGCAATGATCGCAATATGACATAGCGCCATCCACACGTGCCACCAGCACAACGTGGTGCATCGCGATATCAAGCCCGAAAACATCCTCCTCGGCGCCGAGGTGCCAGGAGCTCTTCGATGCTATGAGAACTTATTTCAATATGAATAGGAGGAAGTGCTCTTGGCCGACTTTGGCTGGTCGGCGGCCAACGTGACCGCATCGTACCTCTCTGTTTGCGCATCCAACGCTCATATTTGCGATATGAATCGGCGCGAAACGCTGTGCGGCACGCTCGATTACCTCTCGCCCGAGATGCTCAACGTACATTTTCCCGTGAAAATGTCCGCTGAGCTTGGTTGTAGGGACAAAAATACGATGCGTCCGTGGACATTTGGGCCATTGGCGTGCTCCTCTTTGAGCTCCTTGTCGGCAAGCCTGCGTTCGAGTCCCACGTACTGCCTATGCTTGCAGCTCCTTCAAGACGCAATATTGACTCCAGCCGATTCATTTAGGACCAAAGCCAGACGTCGGAGCTCATTTTAAACGCGCGCTACCGCATCCCGCTCTTTGTGTCGCGGGAGGCCAAGGACCTTATCCGCCGGGTACGAGTCGTGGTTGTATAGCTCCAACGTTCACAAACCGGTTGGTTAGTTTTTGAAAAAGGACCCGGCCGACCGCATCACGCTGGCCGAAGCCATGGAGCACCCGTGGCTCCAGCGCTATAGCCAAGAGCGGGCGCGTACGCCGTCCGCGGCGTCGCCCAAACCGAGTTCGCGGCAGCCGCGGTCGTCGTCGTCGTCGGTCGCGTCGTCTCGGGCGTAAATTCTGGATCCAGAGCGCTACAGAACTGTGTATACATCTAGTATATTTTGCAAGGATACTTTGCATATCATTCGCTTTCTTGTGTGACCACTGCTTCGTCGACCGTCGCAGTCAGAATGAGCATGCTCGACCACTCGCGTTAACCCTTCAACGCCCATTTTTTAAAGTCAATCATGGTAGCGACTTGAATTGCTTACAGCAGCTCAACGTTAACCGCGAAAACACAGCTCTAGAGTGCAGCTAATACGCTTCCTGGACGTTCATGTGACCACCAGTACTGCCTCCATAACGCTATTATGGATCACAGAGGGCTCCCGAACTATCCTCACGAGATGTCTTCGCCCGGGCGAAAGCTACCCTGCCGCAGCTCCCAACGTAGACGTTGGGGTATGGGGTATCTCAATTCCGACAACGGCGCGACAGGCTATTTGCCGGTGTACAAGTATTAACAAGTATTAACTTTAGGTCTGGGAAGGTCAATACCTCTGCTAATACTGTACCACTGCGTGTTGTTGAAAGGGTGTGCGCATGCTTTTTTCGTGGACAGCACTGGGATTCGAGCATCGACAGGTTGCACAATGTACTAGCGCTAGAACTCACTAACAAGAAATGGACCTCTTCACCGTCACAGCAAGTGCAATAGTAGGGAAATGCAAGTGCACTCCAGAAGACAATTTCACATTTTCAGAATCCCAACACATCTGCTTACGGCAAGCACCATGCCGAAGGTCGCCTCGGGCGATGACGCAGTGTCCGTGCACGGACCTCACACGCTGGCGCCGAGTTGCGTCAACATCCCAGCGCTTGCCTGGCCGCGTTGCCCCAGGCTGCCAACCAATTCAAGATCGGCCGTGGCATGCATGTAGGGTTCGGGTGTGACGTCATACCTCTGACAACGCATAAATCGATGTTGCCGTTGGGACCTCAGCAAACGCTCAATGCCTTCCGCGAGGCGACCACTCCATTCCAGGTCGTCAACGTGCTTTTTCTCTATCTGCCAACCAGCAATTTCCTATGCAAGCCTCTTGGACGCGACTCATTCATCCGCAAACACCCCTCACAACCCGTTGCGGAAAACCTCTCACATTCGATTTTGGTATCCGGATGTTATTTACCGGATACCAACGGCGATCTGCGAGCAGGGTCGGCAGTTTGGAAACTTCATCAGCATGCTCTCGCCTGCCCAGATCACGTACGTCCAGTACGCCGTCCAAGCGATCGGCCTTGCCGTCGTCGCCAAGGTCGCGCTCACGCTCCTCACCGGCTTCTACGCGAGCTTCCTCCGCGGTGGCAAGAAGCTCACCAAGTACGGCAAGTGGGCCATTGTGACGGGTGCCACGGACGGCATTGGCAAGGCCACGGCCATTGAGCTCGCGCGCAAGGGCCTCAACATCGCGCTCATCAGCCGCACGCAGTCCAAGCTCGACGAGGTCGCCGCCGAGATCCTCGCCAAGAACAGCGCCGTGCAGGTCAAGACGCTCGCGCTCGACTGCAACAACCTTGACGAGGCCGCGTGCGCCAAGGTCCGCACGCTTCTCGCCGAGATTGGCGACGTCGGCGTCCTCATCAACAACGTGGGCATGTCGTACGACTTTCCCCAGTACTACCACGAGCTCTCGGACGAGGCTGCGCGCAACCTCATCACGATGAACATTACGTCGACGTTTGTCATGACCAAGCTCGTGCTGCCTGGTATGGTCGAGCGCAAGCGCGGTGCGATCGTCAACTGCAGCTCGGGCTCGGCGCGCATCCCGTGCCCGCTCCTTGCCGAGTACTCGGCCGCCAAGAAGTGCATTGAGCAGTACACGCTCGGCCTCGCCGGCGAGTACGCAGCCAAGAACATCCACATTCAGTGCCAGACGCCCATGTTTGTCACGTCCAAGCTCTCGAAGATCCGCCACGCGTCCTTTATGGTCCCGTCGCCCTCGACGTACGCCAAGGTACTCCATGGCTTGCCCATGCGGAGGACTCATGCGACTTTTGCCGTAGGCCGCCGTTGCCAACATTGGTTACGAGACGGTCACGTCGCCCTACTGGCCGCACGCGCTCCAGCTGTACATCTTCAGCCTCTTTCCCGACTTTATCGTCTCCAAGGTACACGGTATCCCTGCCTTCTACCTCGCTCACCACGCTGGACGTAGCTTGCGCTCTCGAGCCACTTGGGCCTCCGCGCGCGTGCGCTCAAGAAGCAGCAGCAGAAGAAGGACTAAATGTGCACTGTCAATACGATGCTGTTCGTTCAAATGGTGCTTGGACACGGGCGTGTTGGTTGCGAGCAGGCTCGTGCGGACAGTGCAGTGCTATAGCAACCACAGAAAGCACTGGCGTTGGAGCCTCTTGCGTCGACATTGCTGCAGGGGACAGGAGTTACTCGATGTTGCCCGGTACTAGGGCTACCGGGGCAGCGATGGTACTGCCTAGAGGTCAGCGTGGAGTCGCAGCGCTGGTCGACGTGCCATGGCTCCACGCATCGAGGTCCCTTGTGCTCGACTGCTGGGCTGACCAGTTCTTCCCAGTCTTCAAGTTCCGGTCGCGCAGGCGCCAAATTTTGAAGTACATGTATCCGGACACCTCTGGTTATCCGGATACCAGCTCATATTCAAAAATCGCAGCAAGCCAAATGGCCGAGGCCCCGACGCCCAAGCTCATGGCGCTGAGCGACCTCAAGGCCGCGCACCGCCGCAGCCTCACGGCGATCGCCAGCATCGCGGAAGAGGAGATCGGCGCCATGGCCAAGACCGCGGCTGGCACGACCGCGCCCGTCAAGAACCAAAGCGCCAAGGCGAGCCTGCTCCAAGCCAACGTCAACGAGATGTGCGCGGCGACGTACACGCACCTCTTCCGCCACTACTTTCCGACTTCTGGTAGACTTGCTCGAAAGGTCGTGCTGACGCTATTGCGATGCTAGACGCTGGGAAGGAGGCCAAGGCCGCGATCGACCCAAAGCTGCTGGCCCGCATGCGGGAGCTCGAGGAGCAGATCAAGACGACCGAAGAGTCGATTCAGGGCTACCGGACGCAACTACCCCTCAAAATCCGCGATATCGTCCAAGCCGACTTTAACGCCAAGGCCAAGCTCACAGGCGTCAAGCGAAAACTGCCAGACGTGGCGGCAACGCTCGTGGCACCGACCTTACCGGACCTCTCGGACGTCCAAGCCTCGTTCACGCAGGTGCTTGTCTTCTCCGTGGCATACGCATTCCATATCGTTGCCTTGCATATATAGACAGCCGCCAAGATCCACGAGCTCAAAAACAACCTGCCCGTGACGATCCAAGAGGCCAGCGATACGATCCGCGTCGTACGTGTCGACGACCCTGCGTCATCACTATGACGACCCTGCGTCATCAATATCCTGTTGGCCTAGATTGAGCATGCCATCAAGCGACCGAAAGCCCATATCGACGTGCTCATGGAAGGCGGTGCGCCATCGACGGTAACACAGATGCTGTACACAGGCAAGTCGTATTGAGCAACACTCGTATAGGCTCCGACGCCGTCTTTGCGGGCGACGGTCGCGGCCATGCTGCAGCAGTCCTAATTGAGCTTGGCGAGACGCTGCTTTTGGCGACTCCGAAACACGTCGTTCGTCGGACGCTTGGCCATGAGATTGACTAGACACAATGACGTTATATATATCTTGATACATTGAAACATACCCCCGCCGTCGTCGTCGTTCATGGCAGCCGCCGCGGCTTCCATTTGTTCGACTTCGGCGCGCGTCGGCAGCTCCGTGAGCATCATCGCACGGTAAATGTGGTCCACGTCCGCGACCGGGCCTACGTCCACGCCATCCACGTCGCATGCCGAGTTTCGTCCATATCTCACGACGCACCGTTCCACGTGACACCCAAGGGCAGCATGCTCGCAAACTCTTGGAGACACTCGGGCAGCGGCGGGCCCGTGTACGGCCTACACATATATCAATGAACCTGTACAAGGTATGCCAAGGGTACTTGTCGAGCTCCTTCATCACGTTGGGCTTGAGCGCCGCCGTCGACGACGACGCTGTCATTGGCGCCTTGGCGTGGGTCTCGACGGCGTGGACACCGGCGTACGTTTGGAAAAAGAGCGGGTCCGTCGAGGTTTCGAGCGCCGACATCCACTCGTACCGATGCACCAGGCTCATCAACCCCTTGGCCTGGAGGTACGCGTGCGGCTCCTTTGCCAGTGCGTTCTGGAGCGCGATGGCGCGCCGGCCTTCGAGGCGCACGATCGACGCGAGGTCGCCGCCGTTGGTTGCCATCGTCATCTCGAACGCAATGAATTTGTCCCACACGGGCTTGGCCACGTCGGCCGGCATGACACTCAGCACCTTCTCAAAGAGCGACCGCATGTCTACAGCCGCCGTGTTGGACTCTATCAAAAGGACGCGCAAACCCACTGTTGTCGTCGTTGGTATGGCGCAAAAAGTCGACATACGACAGCACAAACTCGGGTTCGTGAATGTACTTTTTGAGCCCGAGCTCAAAGATATTGAGCGCGATTTGCTTGCCTTCGTTGCCGTTGGAGCTGTGAAACTCGAGCAGTGCTAGAGAGAACAGCATGACAACGTGTGCATCCGCCCACGCAACCTACCCGCTGCGGTAAACACGTGGTACGTGCACGCGCCGTCGCGCGAGTCCTTGCGTGCCCGCTTGAAGATGTGCCGTGCTTCTTCCAAGCCCTAATGGAACACAGTTTCAATGTATCAACTGGCGCCATCGACCACGAACGACAGACCTTGTTGCCGTACGCGCGACGAGCAAAGCGCTGGTAGGTGATGTACACAAGCGCCGACGGCACGGTCGCCAGCAGCTGCTCGTAAATCTCACGGGCGCGCTATAAATTTAGTCAATAAAAATGAAAATAGAGAAAAATACGTAGAAATTAGGACGCACCTCGGTTTCGTTGTGCAGCTCGAAATGATCCGCGTATGCAAAGTGCAGCAAGCACGACTCGGGCATCGCGGCCACGGCGCGCGCGTAGATGCGCGAGACGGCCTCGGCGTCCGGCTGCTCGAGAAGGACGTACTGATACCAGACTTCGCAGCTGAATTGGCGGCACGCGAGGCAGCTCTCGAGCGCGAACCGGCACTTGGCCTTCCATTTCGCCGTGTCGACGCGCTCGGGGTTGGAGAGCTCAAACTCAATCCAGCGCTGCCACTCGTCAATCTAAGCAATTCAAAACTCAATCCTCGAGCGCTCGAAATTTGAGTCGAGAGAGACCTGCGGGTTGGTGTCGACCTTGGACGGGAGCGCGTCGAGGTTGATGGCGTCAACAAGCGCCTTGCGGTCCTTCAAGATCGTCTTGGCCGCGTCGATCTTGGGCCGCAGCGCTTTCATCATGTTCTGCATGAGCGCGTCGTTGTTGGGAATCGACTTTTCAAAGAGCTCATAGTCCTTGAGGAGCGCGTCCGACCCGACCATAGGGATCACAAGCGCACGCTGGTAGCCCTTGCGCACGGTCATGAACGCTTGAATGTCCTGTACAAGTCGATGAGGTGGTCGTATGCATGTGGAGAGGTAGACCTTGTCCTCGCGCAAGAAGCCAATGTAGCTCTGCCAAATGCTCAGCGAGTAGATCGACTGGCCGACGCACTCGAGCGCGAGCTCGTACGCTTCGAGCATGAGCTTGCGTGCAGCCTGCTGCTCTTCGACCGACCCAAAGTTGGTGTCGACCTTGGATGACTTGAGGAACGAGAGGTACATGGCCCAGAGGTCGATGTACGGCAGCTTGCGCTCGACAAGCGCCGTCGAAAAGATACCGCGGACCTTCTCGTACTGCCCGGCGCGGAGCTCGTGCTCGGCAAACGCTTTCCACCAATAGCCCTACGCATGATGACGTTGTATTGGCTGGTGGACCACGACGGGCCGTACCGAGGTCGGGAAGCGCTCGAGGAAGAGCTCGTAGTATGGACGGGCGTCGTCAATGGATGGAAGCTTCTGGACTTCGTTCATGACGCTTTGCCATGCATGCGCGTTCCATGGACTCGCGGTCACGACCTCGTAGTTCTTGCGCAGCTTGGCCGACTTGCCTGCGAGGTTGAGGTGGGCCGAGGCGCCGACGAGGAGGTTCATCTCTTCGTCCTCTTCCTCTTCGTCATCTCCATGGACCATGCCCATCGAGGGCGCAGCGATCGGCTCATCTTCCTCAGAGCTGTCATCCGACAGGACGCGGCCGTCCATCCGCGTGCTCATGACCGCCACACTTGCAAGTTGTTATTGCGGAAACACTAATTCAAAGCAATCTGAACAGTATATTACAGTCAATGCCGATTATTCAAATAGTGTGCTATCTCCTCTTGCGGTGCAACAACGAGCTTCCTGACGGCGCAGCAGTATGCTGCTCAGCATACTGAGTGCTTCCAGCTCTAGATCCAAGCAAGCGAGGTCGCGTGGCGCGTGCCCTTGCCTGTGGCGGCGTCATATCGAGTTCACGCTTTGAATAGTGTACGTCAGATATGGTGTGCGTCGGAAACCTTTTAAAAATGATATCGACCACGTCGTATAAAATGTCGGAGGTTTCGACGGGAAATCTTTGCCCATACAAAGCCCGAGTCAATTTGTTTTCCAAAACTCAAAAGCGACGATGGACCCCTTGGAACGTGAGGCGAGTAAGCTGCGAGCGCTGGTCGAGACCCCGAACGGGCCCGCGGCCTTGGCCGAGGCCACGTCGCTCCTGCGCAACCT
>NW_008246164.1:52127-86342 GCF_000281045.1 Saprolegnia diclina VS20
CACCAGAACCCGCCGCTATCGAAAGCTCGCCTTTAGAGCCCTTAGAAGCCAAGGACGAGCGCAAGAAGACGAAGAAGGTAAAACCATCCAAGGCCCAGCTCTGGCGCGAGCGCATACGCACCACGTCTGCCGCACCCAACGACCAGCCAATGCAGCAGCCAAACCATTGTGAAGACGCGTCTTTGCCACATTCAATCAAAGCGCCAACACCAGACGCTACGCAGACCTCAGATTCTGCACTGACACCAGATTCTGCACCAGAATCTGCGTCGACAACAAAGGTGAGCCGTCGTCCAGGGTATTTCATCGAGCTTGCTGCGCAGTCCAAAGTGCGCGGTGATGTCACAACCTACGAAGGCGAGTATGCGTCCAGCGAATGGAGTCGGCCCAAGACGACAACGCGCGTCGCTGTGCCACTGCCCGCTGCATCGACGCACGCCGCGTCGACGCACGCGACTGCGATGCGGACCGAGTGGCGCGCCGTGATTTGGCCAATGTTTGCAGCACCCACGATAACCCGTGCCAACCTTGACGTGATCCATACGTACTTGAGCCAGCACCGACCGCTGCTGCTGTGGGACGAGCGTGATGACGACAAGTGCAGTATATGGCACCTTGCGGCCATGCGTGGCCATATTCAAGTCAGCACCTCCATGCTGCGTCCATATTGAAACAATATATGGTCGGTAGGTACTCGACTGCCTCCACGCGGTCGCCTCGGACGGCCTCGCGTCACGCGATCGGAAGAAGCAAACACCATTGCACGTTGCGGCGCAGTATGGACACGTGGACACGATCAAATTTCTCTTGCAGCACGGCGCGGACGCTTTGGCCGTCGACAAGAAGGGCAACACGCCGCTGCACCACGCGTGTCGGTAGGTTCATATGGATAGCGTCCATAGGCACATCCAAATATGGTAGCGCCTTGTCAATACACGCACTACGCGCGTTGCTCTCCAAGAGCAAGCTTGAAGCGCGCAACAAAAGCCGCGAGACGCCGTTGCTCGTCGCCATCGTCGCAGCCGTCGCCGCACCGTCGCGGGATAGTGTGGACGTGGTCAGCTGTCTCCTTCACGCCGGCGCCAACGCTTCTGTCCACGACCACTCGCTACAAACAGCGTTGTACCTTGCGATGCCGTTCTCAGCACTCGTCGAGATGGTGCTCGTCCACGGCTACACCTCCGATGCGACGCTGCTCTCGCCGCTGCAGCTCAGCGTCTCCAGCGGGTACGTCGCCAGTCTCTCGCTCGTGCTTCCGATCGCGCCAGCATTTGCTCTGCACCAAACAGACAAGGTCCATGGCGACTCGCTTTTGCATCTGGCCGTGCGCTTCGACCACGTTGCTTGCCTCGAGAAGGTCCTCGCAGTCGCCGGAAAGAAGTTGCTCTTGATCGAGAACGCCCATTTCGTGACACCGGTTGTCCTCGCGGTGCAGCTCGGCCGCAGCGAGTGCCTCCGGTCACTGCTCAAGCATGGCGGGTACCCGAACGAACGCGACCGGCAGCTGCGGTCGCCGCTCTTGCTTGCACTCATGCGCAACGACTACGCATGCGTCGAAGTGCTCATGGGCTTTGAGTGCGCGGTCGACGTCGCCTGCATCGACTTTATCAAGGCCCACCACGCGTCCCAGCAGCCACCGCCCTCGACGCTACTGGCTCCGTACACAGTATATGCGTCACATGCGCCGACCGACGGCGTCTTGTCGACGCTGGATGGCACCCACCACATCCAAGTCCACCAAGCCATTCTCGTCGGTCGGAGTCCCGTGCTGCGAGCGCTTTGGGCGGGCTCGTGGGCGTCGTCCGGTGTCGCCTCGTACAGCGTCTGCGCGCCATGTCACGTGCTTGACCTCTTTGTGAGCCTCGTGTACGCGCCAAACGTGGCGGCGCTGCAGGCCACGTCGGCAGAGGCGCTATGGGAGCTGCTCTTCCTCGCCAACGAGCTTCTCGTGCGACCACTCGAGGCGCTATGCGTGTGGAGCCTGGTTCATTGGCACGAGTGGTCTCTGGACGACGCGTGGGATCCGCTGCGCGGCGCTTTGCTGACGACGATCCCCGACAAGACTGCGACCGAGATGCAAGGTATGGACGCACACATCCACGTTATATTCAATACTAGTGTGTAGCGCTCCAAGAAGCCTGGCGCGCTGCCGATATGGGCGACTTGCTAGCGAGCGCGTGGCTCTCGGATGTCAATGTGGTCGACTGTGACGGCGGGAGCCTTCGATGCCACCGCGCGGTGCTGGCGGCGCAGTCGACGCACCTGCAACGTCATTTTGAGACGCAGGACCAGCTGACGCTGGCGTGCAGAATGGAGATAGTGCACGATGCCATCTCGTACCTGTATACGCGACGCTGGCGCCAGGTACAAAGAACACGAAAAATTGACAGGAAGTTAGCTCTGGCGACATAGGCCTCGACGGTCGACGAGCTCTTGGAGCTTCTCACGTGCAGCATCCGACTGGCAACGTGGGATCTCACCCGCCGATGCGAGGCCGAGCTCATGCACAAACTGGCGCCGGCGCAGGCCGAGGCCGTGTACGCGACCGCGTGCGCGTTTAGCGAGCAAGTGCCTAACCTCAAGACGGCGTGTCGCATCGTGCTGCTCGAATCGCTTGTCGCGTCGCCCGTGGACCGGAAAGAGCTCATTCTTTCGTGCCTCCTTCCGTAACACAAGTTTTTTGTTTATTCCTTGTTGACAGCTCTTATCTATCTATCGATCAAATCACTCTAAAATTAGATATAGTACAAAAGTGTACTTAACACATTCGACGTACGGTAGCTGATGCGAACGGTCCAAAAGGGCTATTGAACCAGGGGCTTCCTTCTTCCTCTTCTTGAAGTTTGGTGGTGTGGACATGAGTACTTATTGATCAGAAGTTTGGGTTAAGACTCGCGTCCTGATGGCTTATTGCCTCTTGCCGTATTGACGTCTTCGAGCTGTGGCGGGTAGTTTCAAATGTTTACCCTAAACCCAGCCCTGCCCTAAACCTATCCCGTGCAAGACCCAAATCGAGTGAAGTGAGCGAAGCAAATACTGTCGTTTCCGGATTACCCACGGTCATCCGGATACGCTGGCCAATTTGCAGTTTGGGCATGGACGCGCTAGAGACCGCGGTGGCGTTGATGGTGCGAAAGCCGAACGTGCCCCGAAGTATGGTGGCCTTGGCCATCCTGGGCCTTCAGGCGAGAAACGACTACGAAGCGGAAGGCGAGAGCCTTCGCAGAGAGCGCAAGAATGCGAAAGCTGCCGGCTACCGCGCCGAGTCGCGGGCGACGGCCATGGCCAAGACGCTGGCGGCGCTGCAAGCCGACTTTGACGCGTCGGCGCACGGAGCTCTCAAGGGCGAGATGGAGCTCGTCGCAAATGAGCGTGACGCTCTCAAACGGCGTGCCGATGTGCTTGAGGCCGAGGTGCAGCAGCTGACAGGCCAGGCCGACGCAATGCGGCGAGAGTATACAGCTCGCCTCGAAAGCGTGTACAGCGCGATCAATGGACCTTTTCCCAAGAAAGCGCGGCAAGAGGCTTCGTCAACAGGTGCCGGGCGACCAGCGAGTAGCGCAGTGCAGCTTCAAGACGGGCCCAATGCCGACGCTGCGTCCTCGCGCAATACGTCTGCTAGTCTATCGACTAAGCGGCCAGAACCCATTACAGAGCCACCTTCGGCAGTGTAACTCATTGAACATTGCTTTTTCGTACTTGCTTTTTGGGTGAAAGTGTTTTGTTGAATTTACGAGTGAATGGCGTCCTCTTCACCTCGAAAAAATAATTGGTGCGCGTCCCTCGGGAGTGTGGATGAAAATATTTAATAAAAGTAGCGGCTTTGGATGAGCTCTAGTTGGGTGGTAGCGCGCCTCCTCTTTTGCCCCACGACCCACTTATGAGCCAAGACAAACATCATTCATGCTTCAAGATCGTTCTTGTGGGCGGGAACTAAAAATTAGAAAATTGTCCAATCGCACGCGGTAACGTTGGGTATTTCGGCCAATCATTTTCACCAAAGGGTTCCTAATCGCGTATCACCCGCGCGGTGAACGAAAGTGCGCTATCCAGCACGACGATTCGGTTCAACGCGAACTCGCTACAGTATTCATCGTAATAGTTCTGAATATTTGTCGTCGGAGTGTGTGATTTCCACGAGAAATCTGCCACGTCCAAGGAATGCATGTCTTCTTACGGATATCCATGGCACATACGGATAGCTCATACGGATAACCCCGAACCTCATCATCACATTGCCGTCAGCTCTGTTGCCGTCACGGTTGAGCATGCACGACTACTTCGACGAGTACCTCGTGGAGCAGCAAGCGCACAACGCGCTGCGCAACACCTTGATCGTGTTCGCCGCAAAAGTGACGGAGATGGAAGGCGAGCACGAAGAATAGGTCGAGCGGCTCGAAACGGAGCTCCAAGCAGCGATCGAGTCCCGCGACCGCAACCGCGCCCGAGCGGCGACCGCAAAGAAGGAGGTCGAGGCGTTGAAAGCTACAGCAGCCAAAGGCTACGCGTCGACGTCTCTGAAGCGCGAGCTGGACGCTGTTACGAAAGAGCGGAACGACCTCAAGCTGCGCGTCCAAGCGCTCGAAGCCTCGCTCCACCAGTCCACGAGCGACATCGTGGATGTTCGCCAGCATTACATAGGCCGACTGGAAGCCATGCGCCAGCTACTTCCTGCCGACCAGCAAGCCGCCAACGCCACACCCGTCCGGTGGGTGCGGTCCATCACCAACAACCTAATTGCCCCGCGAGCCGCACCCGCAAGCCAGAGCACAGCGCCAGCCCCAGCTCGCCAGGGCACAGCGCCAGCCCCAGCTCACCAAGGCACCGCGCAACGCCTTGCTCTGCGCACGTCACGTGAAGAGGCTGCCCCACGGCCAGCCAAGCGGCGACTCGTAGTCTCCGACCCGCCCGCCCTTTAACATCCAGGCGTTCGGGGCGACGATGTACCGCATGCGAGTCGATGCTTTGCCCTAGCAAAAGGCTGAATTCAACGCATTTGTATAAATTTTTGTAAACTGCATTTTGGATTTTGGCCAATACCTTGTTGGCTACAGACTGTTGCAAATTAGGTGTTGGACGTCGTTCTATCGATCTCGCTACAAATACAAATGACAAACGACTGCCACTTCTTTTCGCAAAGGTCCATTCAACTCCACAAGCATGAGCTATGGGCCATTTTCCGTAGTTGAAAGAGAGCATGTCTTTGGTTGCACTCTGATGCTCTCGGAGATTAACATGGGCATTTTCGGTAGCCGTCCTTGCACGCGTACACGATACAGACATGCGTCTAGTGGCCACCTTGCTCAACCGGAAGGTTTGAGGACACTGTGTGCATCTCTTGCGACTGAGCCAAGACGGTGCCATGCATGGCATTGGGAACATGGAGCCTTTGATTGTCCAATCGGCTTCGCCAATCGTATTCGTTTCAGCCAATCCAATCAACGTATATCCGGATGATCCCAGATGCGACGACCGGATAGAGGTGGCAGAGACATCATCGCAAACTGAGTCAAGACATCCGGGCAGCATGGACGGCATGCTCAACGCGTTGAGCACAATGGCCGAGAGCTTGGAGGCGACGGCGGCCATCAACGAAGAAGAGATCGAAGAGGCGCTGCAGAAGAAGCAGGATGCAGTCGTCAAGTGCAAGAAGGCCAAGGCTGCCCGGGACAAGGCCCTCGCCGCGAGCGTTCAATGCTCGGAGCGGGCCGCATCCGTACAGAGCGCGCTCGGCGCCGCGACCAAGGCCATTGCCGACCTACGCGCAAGCATCAACACGCCCACGCATGCGTCCAGGAAGCGCGAGTTGGACCGCATCACCAAAGAGCGCGACGACGCTGCGCAGCGGGTCCGCGACCTCGAGGCCGCGCTGCACGAGAAGAGCCAAGAGGCGATCGCGATCAAGAACCAGTACGAGCACCGTTTGACGCTTGTACGCATGGCGACGAGCGGCGTCGGTGTCCTGCCGCCGGCAGCTGCGCCACAGCCATCCCCCGTAGCCGCCGAGACGGAGACCCCGGCCGCCAAGCGCTTCCGGCCAGCGCCAGCGCCCACCAGCGCGGGCTCATCCCCGCGTCCATCTCGCATCCATACACTGTAGATCCAAGGCGCTTGCTATTGTTAATCAATATATGTGTGTTTTGTTTCGACACATATTGCGCACGTCGTGCGGACTAAGATCAGATAGTTTGCTCTGTAGGACGCAAAAAGCTTTCGTAGCTTTACGTTTTATAAATGGCACACGTCGGTGAACGGTGCAACGGCTGTTGCCAGCGACGCCGCGTGATCAAAGAGGCTTGCGACGGTGGGCAGATTCGGTGGTGGTTTCCGCGCTGCAACACAAACAACGCAGCGAGGGGCTAGCCATCTCCCAGGAAGCAGGCAGTTGTATTGGGTGACGCCACGAAGGCAGATTGTGAGCTGAGACTCTCCAGCGATACACGCTTGCATCGGCAAGGCATGGCTTGACCAAACCAGACACAACATTTACTAGTATGTCTTTGCTACTTTCAAGACCTAGAGAAGCTAGGTCTTGAAAGTAGCAAATACATACTAGTAAATGTTGTGTCTGGTTTGGTAGAAGTACTACTAAAGTCGACTACATGATCAACTGTAGACGGCGCAAAGCAGCGAGTTAGTGTCGACGTATGAGGAGCTGTAGTCGGCCTCGCTTGCGTCTTCCAAGAGCCACTCCGACTGGACAGACGCGATGTTGCGACGGTCATGGTCCAGGACACGCTCGCATTTGGTCATGGCATTTGGTGGTGTATTCATACTACGTTTTGAGTTCACCAGCATGCACTGGATCAATGCAATACAATACTGCGATACGAGCTGAGAGATAAATGGCAGTGCCGATTCTCGTGGAGTCGTATTTGGTATTTTGGAGAGCTGAGATTTTTGCAATCGTCAAGCGACAAGGTGATTCTAGCTCGACTTGGTGGGCGGGGACAACATTCGAGACAAGGGCACACCAGGCGCCGATAGACGGTCACGCACGTCGCCACGTCCAGGGCCAATGGCTCCTGCAGTGAGCCACGAGCATTGCCGCCGTTCATCTCAGTGATAGCTGCATCGTACTGCGAGGTTGAATAAATATATCAAAAATCATTTACAGCGACTGAAGTTCGGCCAATTTGCGAGATGGGCACTGCATTGGTCGAGGCCGGCGCCGGCCGTAGTCGCTTGGCCTGTCGAGGCGCGCCGGGACTCGGGTCGTTCATACGCCGTTGCGCGCTTCCAACGACGGAGCGCACGACGCCCAAGCGCTGCTCGTACTCGATCGTCATGTCGTCGATCTCGCGATTCTTGTCGCGAAGGGCTACTTCCAGCTGCTCAGCGCGCTGCAAAAGGTCGTCGCGCTCCTTCAAAACCCGGTCGCAATCAAGCTGGTATGCCTCCGGCGTCTGGATTTCAGCTTGAAGTTCCTGGATGGCTCGGATTGCAGCGTCCAGCGTCCCGGACGTGAGCCGAGCGACGGCGTGGTCGCGGGTTGCCAGCGCTTCTCTGTGGACGCGCTCTGCTTGCTTGCGCTTCAAGTCCACGTGGGCCTTCTCCTGCCTGATCTGCTCCATCTCTTCCTCGTGGTCGCTCTCGCCGATGACATAGGCCGCGGCGGCGGCCACTGCGGCGATGATGACCATGTCCTCGTCGTCCATATTGCGTTGTCCGGTTACTTGACTAATGATTGGCTCGTGAAAAAGACACAGAGCGTTTCTATTGGCGAAAATACAACCGAATACGTCGTTTGGATTTGGCAAAAAGAGTGTTTTTTGCGGCCTGTCGTGGCACGCCCTCCGCGTAGCACAGGGTCTGCGGTCGCTCGTCCAGCAAGCGTAGTCCACGAGAATTGGCGTCGATGGACGAGCTTTGAGCGCGCGAGGATGATCGTCGCATTGAACGCTGAAGGATGTGGGAGCCGATCCCTATTTTGTTTCGACGTCCTGGCATTGCGCATTCTCAATTGCAAATATGGTGACCAACCTCAATTTGGTATGCATTGAGTTGAGCAAAGGTCCGTCTCGCATTTCAACGCAAATGACCTCTTGCGACTACAGCGAGTATCAAGGTGGTGGGGCCAGTCGTTTGCTATGCTAGCCCACAAGCTATGAACTTGTCTAGCAACGTGTATTAGACATTAACTGTCGAGTTGGGAACGATGCGACAACGCTTTAACGGCCGGCGGTGCTCTTCGTCGTCGATCGATGATGCGCCATCATCGTCGCTCACGCGCGACGGCACGATCTCAGCACGTTCTTCTTCTGCACCCTCGGTAGACGAGGGCTCAGGTGCGTCTCGTCGCGGCGGCGTATCGCTGGTTGACGGCGGCGCACTTGCTCCACGCAATGCCGCGCGCACAGCCTCCAGGCGTGGCTCGTACTTCCTACGCACGGCTGCGATCTCCATTGTCATTGCGAGCTTCTTGGCTTCCAGCGCAGCGATGCGCGCATGCAGGTCGTCGCCCTCCGTCGTGATGCGCGCTAGTTCTCGCTGGCGAGAGGCATATCGCGACTCTGTAAACTCGGCGCGCAGCGTCTCAAGCGCGTGCTTGGCCTGGCGCGCACGTGCCAAGCTCTCGTCGCGCGCAGCCACGGCGTCATCGCGCTCGTCTCGCGCATCGTCGCGCTCGTCCTTCATG
This sequence comes from Saprolegnia diclina VS20, assembly GCF_000281045.1. Taxonomy (NCBI): domain Eukaryota; phylum Oomycota; class Saprolegniomycetes; order Saprolegniales; family Saprolegniaceae; genus Saprolegnia; species Saprolegnia diclina. The sequence goes on from NW_008246164.1 coordinate 60,766, forward strand.
CGATCGACGGCCATCGCGACAAGAAGGTGGCTGCTTTGGTAATGCGGCCTCAGGACAGCGAGGAGCATGAGCCCGGTCGCGTCCAACGACAAGTCGTCGCCCGCCATGGCCGCTTCAATGGCCAAATCTCCGAATGCCGATCGTCGTATCCGGATAGTACAGGCATCAACCGCCTATGCTGGCTCGACAAGCTCTCGGCGGCTTTGGCGTTGCTTCCCGTGTGAAGTTAGAAGACCGCTCGTTTCCTTTGTTCCGTGCTCGTCGAAGCAAAGGTAGATCGCAATTGCATGCGCTCGATAGTCTCGCCTTGGCACCACCCGTTCAGCGTGCGTAGGACTTGGCAAGCAGCTTTTATGCTGGCAGTATCGACGCCGCGTAAGGCGTATTCGTAGGAACGTTGACTTGCTCTCTTGCCTACGCTGCACTGCAAGCTTCTTGCCGGGCATACCGCAGCAAGCTATGGACGAACTGTGCTCTTGGCGTGCCACGCGGGAAAGGGTCGATTCATTCGTCCAATCAAAATGTCAGAATCGGAATCATTTTGTCCAATCCGCCGCCTCCGTTGCCGCCGCCATGGCCGCAACGGAGGCGTGAGGGATGTTGCCGTGACCATTGAACGCGAGCATGACGACGAGATGGAGCGGATCATGGACGAGAAGGCTGAAGTCGACGCCAAGCGCGTCTGCCAGCGAGTGCTTGCTGCTCCGGACCTGAATTCGGCGCAAGTACGTTCTGTGCACGCTGCGCTGGACGACGCGGCTCGAGCCATCGACAACCTGCGAGCAGAATTGAGTACGCCAGCCTCGCACAAGCGTGCGTTGGACTGCGTCCTTGAAGAGCGTGACGCATTCCTGCAGCTCCAAGTGGCCTTGGACGAAAAGACACGCGAAGTCGACGAGATGAAGGACCAGTTTGAGCGCAGCGTAGCAGTGGTGCGCACGGCCATTGGCGGCGCGCTGCCACACGACGCCTCCGCGCACCGCGCCGCCAAGCGATTACGGCCAGCGTCAGGCGCAGTCGTGCCACGGCCACCCTCACGAGGCAGCCAACCATAAAAGCATATTGTCATCGCTTTTGTATGACATATTGACGCTGCTACTCGAATGCTTACGAGATATTTGGTTGGGATCATGTATGGACTGTCATAGAGACGCTCGTGGCAGCAGCTCCGAAACTAGGAAAAGCTACAAACAAAGCGTTTATAAACCAAGGTGTACTTTTGCATAGCAAATAACTTAGTTGATCAACAACTTTCGGTGTCGAGATCGCACCTGCATACATGAACCAAGGACATGAAATGGGTCGTACGATGGCAGTCTCGCTTGCTCGTTGTCTCTGCACGGGCTCGCTGTTGCCTCGGCCACAAACCTCCAAGTCTTTTGTGCGTTGAAATGAGTTATTCTCAAGTGTTTTATGCGTTGCGTAATGCATTAGAAATAACATTTTCGAGCGTCCAAGCAAAACCGTATTGCGATCTTCCAAGATCCGATTTGAAACAGTCCGTCGCTGTTGACCGAGTCAGCGTGCATCGACATCTAACATGCCAACGCTATTCTCGGGCTACGGTACTAGCCTGCCCCCATTACCGGTAGCTTCGCGGCGTCCGGACAATGCAGCCAAGTGCCGCCACCACCACCTCGGCCTGCTCACGTGCGTCGCACTTGCTGGCCTCGGCTGTCTGTACTTCATGGCGCATTCACCCACGGCTCCTTCCGCTGTCCGGCTCGAGGCATCGACGCCGGTCGACGTCTTGAATGAGAAAGTAGCAGCCTTGCGGCGCGACGAAGCCATTGCGCGCTTCCAAGCACAAGTAGCGTCGGCGAATTTCGCCACGTCCGTGACCGACGCGTTCGACAAGCTCTTGACGTGCCTTGCGATCGGCTACAAGCAGGTATGTGTTTCTTGGTACAGCAATACCTAGCCCTTGGTATAACCCCACGCCATCTAGCTCGGCGAGATGCAGCATCCTGTGGACTACAACTGGACCCAAGGCCTGACGCAATTGCAAGCCAACTGTGCGCGTACGCCGGCGACGGCGCCGCCGGTCGTCCTTGTGCCACCATCGGTGCCCGGAAGCAATGCTTCGACGCTGCCGCGCTTGACCCGCACGGCGATCCTTGGCTTTGTCGTGCAGCAAAAGGTGACTGCGATCGCCGAAGCCACGGCCGCGAACGCGTCGATGGTGTTGGTCGACGCAACCGCAGCGTTCTTTGAAAAGCTGTGGAACTGCACCAACACCACAATTGCTCAGGTAGTGTAGCGTAAGGCTATAGATGATCGGTGTTGACGGCGTCGGTAGCTGCCACCGACTGCAACGCTCGGCATCGACGACGTTCAAGCCATTGCCTATGTGGTCCAAACGACATGCATGACGACGAGTCCATCGGTGTCAATGACGCCGACGCCGGCTCCAGTGACATTACGTCCGACACCGACCGCGACAACAGAACCGGTGCCAACAACGATGGCGAGTTTGTCGCTATCGCCGACGCCAACGTCCACGATATTGACCGATGCGCCGCCCGTCGATGTATCGACAGCACCGGTACTGGTGACTGCGACGCCGACACCGACACTGGACGACGCCACTATGGTGCCGTCACCAACAACGAGCACTCCGTCGGATAACGATACCACTGCCCCATCGACGACGATGCCCTCATCGCCATCGACAAATCGCCCAACGCTGCTACCAGACACGACAGCTCCCGTATCGACACCGCCGCCCAACTCGGGTGAAAACACAACTGCACCGAGCGTCATAACAACGCCGCCAGTTGATGGCACCGATCTGACGCCAGTGCCAAGTGCGCTCACTAGCATTCCCACTAGTGGCGATTTTCAGACGACGACGCCCGTGCCGTCGACCCCAGCAATGACCACATCGAGCGATGAGCCGTCACCTACAGTCCCAGTACCGGCACCATCGGCGAGCATTGGACCGCCATCGGGTTCGGGAAGCTCGAATGCACCACCGCCAACGACGCTTCCAGGGGTCACGAGTGTTGCACCGGCAAGCACGGCCGTCGCGTCGACAACGACGTTGCCATCGACGTTATCCACTTCTCCGTCGACGACTGCGCCCGTCGAAACTGCGGCCCCGACGGCGTCTCCCGATGCAACAATGAGTCCAAGTGCGACGCCACCACCGACAATTTCGACGTCAGCTGCGCCGACAACAGCGATGCTAATTGTCGAGACTACGCCACCGATATCGACAGCCCCAATGGAAACGAGCGCACCACCAAGTACGAGCACAAACATTGCGTATCCGTCAACAACACCGTCGCCATTGGTGACGATACTGCCGTCACCGTCTGAACTTCCGTCAACGCTAGTGCCACCACCGATCCCAATATCGTGGGCGCCGACACCAGAAACTACAACTTCCGAACCCACAGAGCCGTCACGTATACCAACCCCGGCACCGGCGACTGCATCACCAAGCTCGTCGACGCCTCCACCGACAACGTTACCGGCCGAGCCGTCGATACCGGACCCGACGCCCACTCCAGTCGTCACGATGACGACGCCCGCACCGTCCAGCGATCCACCCGCGACACTTGCGGTGACGACGTTGCCAGTGGTAACAGAGCCACCAGCGCCACCACCCTCGACCTCTCAAACGCCGTCGCTGGAGCCGATCGCGACGCCATCAACAGCGGCGCCAATAGCGACATCGCTAGGGCCTCCACCTGTGACAAGCTCCATCGAGCCAGCAACACCATCTAGTACTCCGGCGTCTTCTGCTCCGTCGAGCCCTGAACCTACCACGTCACTACCAACCAAGGCACCAGCTGCCCCAACGTCAGATGCCCCTACGTCAGATGCGCCATCGCCATCGCCTGCACCAACAACGACACCGACACCGACGCCTGCATCAACTCCTGCATTAACTCCTGCACCAACTCCTGCACCAACGCCTGCACCGACGCCTGCATCAACTCCTGCACCGACGCCTGCACCAACGCCCGCACCGACGCCTGTACCACCGCCGACGTACACGGTGGCCCCCACCGCGCCACCGAATGCGCCTGTCACATTTGCCCTTGGATCGTGCAGCGCTGAGAGCAGTATGTCGGTTGTATCGCGCACGACACTGGGGCAACACGCTTTTACACTCCGCGCAAGCAACAGGTACACGTCTCTTCTCAACTCGATCTCACATATTGTAGTCTCTTTGGCGACCCGTGCCCGACAGTATACAAACGACTTGGTGTTCAGTTTCTTTGTGGAAATGGACCAAGCGCCGTCGCTGTCGCCGCCTCGGCGCCTGCCTCTTCGTTCATGCGGCTTGCGTGCCCCACCGCATACCACGTCCATCGAATCGACGCTGCATTTTTTGGCAACACCGCCGCCGGGTGCTCGACGTCGGCCATCGATGAAGTCCAAGCTGCGTGTTTGGGGACCAATGTATGTCAAGTGGCAGCCTCCAGGACGTACGTACCATCGTCCATATCGGCTTCCAGCACTGTGTTGGTGCGTAGGACCTTTGGACGTCCGTGTCCGACGAGCATTCCGACGACGCTTCTCATTGAGGCGACGTGTACACCGGACTGGAATCTTGATGGAAGCGCGCCAACGTTCGTTATCCAACACGTTTTGCCCCAAGACACGTTCAAGCAGATTGCATGCCCCGGGGTACTGACCGTCGCGCAGGTCCTCTTTGCTAGTTTTGGCAACCCGACGATGGCCTCGGGCCTCGAGAGCGGCTCGTTAAACAACGACGTTGAAGCCGCTTTGCAGCAGCGCCTTATCGCGGGCTACGGCGGCGACACGGCCAGCACCGAGCGCCGGTACTACGCCTTGCTCACGCGCAAGCGGGTCCATGGCGCGTGCCTCGCGGCGGCACTGGCAACGGTACGCACCTCACGCTTCATTTCGACTGCAACACGCTGGGCGGTAGCTCCACGGACCGCACAACGAATCGCAAGCGGCGGACGCGGCGGCCATCGCACAGCGCTGTGTCGAGCGCGCGTCGTCGCTATAAAGGCTAGTCATATTGGTAACCCCGCGCCGCCGCCTGCGCAGCCACGGACCGGTGAGCGAATGAAGAAGAAGGAGATTGCTAGTCTCTACGTATGCGAAGTCTTTGTGTAATAATGAAGATAACGCGAAACACGTCCAAATATATATATTGGTATCTCGAACAAAAAGTGTACGTCGTTGCGTGTCGAAGAAGATACTACCTGCGACATGCGCGCCTTGATGCGCGACGGGTTCCGAAAACTCACTCGCCTGCGATCAGCCGTGCGCTTCAACGTTTGCCGAGTCTGGTTCGACCCATGACTCGCAACCGAGGCGGTCGTGACCATGCACCGGTAGCGCCGCCGATCAGTAGCGGGAGTCGCGGCTACCGGTACGTCCGACCGTACAGTGTACGATGCATACAATGTGCTGTCGGCATGTCGGTCTCGTGGTCTTCGGGCCATTGACATTGACGCCACATTTCTCAAATCTCGCTGCGATATGCACCCTTGAGTTTGAGCCGAGATACCACGGTGGGCGGCGTCCAAAAGCAACGGTTGGTCTCATCCACCGATCGTATCGCATCGCCCGAGGAGCTACGCGGTGTCGATGTCCTTCGCGGTCGCTACACGGACAACTTGTCGTCTCCGCCACCGCCACTTTGCACTTTGCCTCAGCCGCTCCGTGTCCCGTGTGCAGAGTGGGGGCGCGTCCAGCAATTATATTGCTGATCGCTGCGTACCCGATACAAAGACGACGTTGTCTATGTTGTGGGATGAAATAATAGTTTGGCGCCATCTGGTGGTGGCTGTCTCCTCGCCGCCCGAGATGGATCGGTGATCTTCAAGCATTTCCATCTTGGCGCGATATCGCGCAGCACCCGAATGCCACGCAGCGACCAGACCCCAATCGACCCTTCTTCACACACGACCTTTAGCATGACGCTCACGCTCGCGGTCGGCTTTACGATTAGCTTTCTCTCATCGCTATTGAGCGTCTGTGCGGCAGAGCCGTTCGAAGCCCACGTGTACGAGTCCAAGACTGCTGTGACCAAGTCCAACCTCTCGCGCCAGCCATCGCGCTCGCGGCTCTCCAAGCGCAGTCTCTCCAAGAGCCTCCTCCTCACAGGCTCGAACCTCCTCTTGTCCGAGTACTTCTGGCTTCTCGACAACCTCGAGCGACTCGTGCACCATGCGACCATGTACGGCCTCGACATGACGACCGGGGCCATCTACTTGAAGCGACTCAAGACGATCCGCAGCGTCGTGGCGGCCAAACCCTCTGAGGTTTGTCAATGGCTGCCGCTGCTCGATGACATTCTGTCGGCGCTCAACGCGTACGCCGACGACTTCAAGCGTATGGACCTCTGGTACCAAGTGATCGAGTGCGACACCGTCATGGACGAGCTGCGAGAGGCCTGCGAGACGTGAGCGCCTGTATTTAAGATGTGAATTCGACTGCTATTTCTTATATCTACAACCACGATGTGACGTTCATGGTTGCTGCTCCTTGGCACGTGACGAGGCAACAAGCTGCGACAGTGGACGCTGCTTCTTCGGTGGTCAAAGGACGCACCAAGATCCCCACGTCGGGCGTGATGGCACCGCATCAACTGTATGGGAAGCACTAGTTTCGAATGTCCCTCCGACGCCGGTATCAAGGACATGACGATTTCCTCAACTAAGGTCGTTTCTATATATCACAATGTTCTATTACTTGCCTTGCAACGCGAAGTGCAATCCCGCGCGCCACCAAAGCGTCTCCTACTAGGTCCGCATCGAGTTGAGGTACTTGATGTCGAGCCAAATCTTGGGCTTGCCCTCGTCGGCAACCAAGTCGAACGCCAGCGGCTCCGTGATCGGTGCCGCGCTCTTGGTCTCCGACTCGGTGCTGCCGCGGTCGTCCTTGGCGTCCGCAAGCAGCATCTCACTGCCCAATGTGCTTGCCCGGTTGAACGTCGCTTCCCACGCCGGCTCGGAAGAGACGGGTGCAGTCGTCGACGTCGACGTCGGTACCTTCTTCTTCTTCTTCTTCTTCGAAGACTTGGCGTCGGCGTCGTCGTTGCCAACGACGACGGCCGTAAAGAGACTGCCGCCGTGGACCTTGCGCGACTTGAGTTTCTCCTTGACGAGCGCACTCGACTTGAAGCGGGACGGCATCGCATGAAAGTGCTTGTACACGTCTTCAATTGACAGCGTCAGCGTGCCGAGAATCTTCTTTGGGATCGGCTTGCGCTTGTGGGCGACGACAAAGAGGAGCGCCATGTCCACCGACGTCACGTCGACCACGCGCGACTGGTCGAAGCGCGGCGCCGCCGTGTTGCGCAGCGTGTCCGTCTTAAACTTGTCGACGAGGCGGCTTGGGACGCCGTCGCCATCGAGCTCGACCAGCTGTACATAGACTTGGACGCTGTAGTTCATCGCAAGCCCCGTGACGCGATCGATGCGCACTTCCATCTCGGAAATGATGTTGGACTCCGAGAGCGACTTGAGCGGCGCCGACTCGAGCTTGCGGGCAATGCGCCGCGTGCCATCAAAGTCCTTGTCGTCCATGAGGTGCGTCGTGTTGTGGACGCTCTGCGAGAGCTTCTCGATGACGCCGAGCGTGCCAATGAACGGCGACGCGACAAGCCCCAACGTGCCTTGGCCGACGCCCTTGGCAAACCCCTTGAACCCGTCGTCCTTGGCACCTTGCATGGGCTTGGTCACGAGGCCCGACACGCCGTTTGCGAGCGATTTGCCGAGCAGCACACCGCCTTGCAGCAAGCCTTCGGGTACGTGGCGTGGCTCGTGGTCGGCCTCTTGGTTCTTCGAGTACGTGGCCTTTTTCAAAATGTCGCCAAAGCCATTCGCTGCCTTCCCGATCGCATCCGACGGCGCGCCGACAAGCGTCTGCATGAGGATGACCGCGCCTTGGCCCTTCTTGTCCGACTCGCCCTTGAAGTCGCGCTTCGTTTGGCGCGCGGCGAGCGCAATGCCGTCCGTAATCTCGTTGAAGAGCCCGACCGGGTCGCCCATGAGCTCGAGACTGCCGACCACCTTGTACCACTGGCCGAGCATGTTGCCGACGAGGCAGTCCCAGAGGATGATATTGTACATCAAATCGTCCTTGTACACAAACTTGTCGGCCATGATGAGCGGATGGATCGCAAACTCCGGTGTGACGTGCGCAATGCCGCCGAGGATGCTTCCGGCCGTATTGCCAAGCAGCGAGAGCAAGTACGAGTCGGCCGCGTCCGGGTCCGAGTTGAAAACGAGTTGCAAGACGTACGACGACACGGTGCACGCGCGCACATACATGTTTTGGCCGAGCGTCGACGGGTCCGGCCACGCCACGCGGTGCGCCAAGAGCTCGGCCGCGGCCGCGATCCCGGCCGCGACGACCTCGTCGTAAGTCTGCGGCGGCCAAAAGAGACTGTAAAAGATGTCGAGCACGTGCAGCGCATAGTCCAAGTTGATCTTGAGCGCCAGCGAGCCAATACAGGCCGAGAGTTCGTCGACGATGAGCATGTCGCCGTCATAGTACGAGTCAATGACGAGATGCAGCCACGGATGCTCGCCATGCTCGGCGCGCCAGCCTTCGCGCTTGTGGCTGTTGAACCCCGAATCGATTGGCGCCAAAAAGATCGGGTACATGGTATGCGGCGTCATGTCGTCCAGCTGCAAATGATGCAGCTCGTACGTTGTGCTGTGCGAGTGCGCCGGCGACAGCATGCGCAGGCCTTCCATCGTTATGTTCATGATCTCGCGCGGCGTCTGGTCGACGATCGTCACGCCGAGGCCGTGCAAGCCGACTTCGAGCGCCATCGCAAACATAGCGTCGGGCACGAGCGTGCGCCGGTCGTGGTGGTAGACAGGTCCGTCGCCGACCGCCAAGACGCGCGTCGTACCGTCAATGTACACCTCGCCGTGCAGATAGATGTGGCCGTCGTCCGGCGTCAGGCGCTCGAGTCGGTGCACCGACTGCATTTCCACGAGCACCGGGACGCGCGACGAGCCGACAAACACCTTGAGCCTAACGTCCTTGCCAATCGGCATGTCCCACGCGTACGAGTGCCACGACCGCGGCGGCAGCACAATCTCTTCCGCGTGCTTGACCCCGAGCTGCGCGTACCGGATCGCATACTGCGTCGACCGGTTCTCGATGCGAAGCTCCGGAGTCCGTGTCCGGTCGCGCAGCGTCACAAAGGTCGAGAGGCCGTCGGGCTGCACGTCGAGCTCGACGATCGGCGCGTCGCTCAGCGGACCCCGGAGCCACATGCTCGCGACCGATTTCTCGGCTAGCGGCAGCGACGGTCCCCACGGCCCGGGTTCCGTCAGCGTCGGCGGGGCCAGTAGAGCGTCGCGGAGACGCACGCCGGGTACATGACTGTCCTTGCCGACAAACTTGTACACGATGAGCGCGCTCTCGGGCTTGAGGCCGACGTTGATCTTGGCCGTTTCCACCGGCAGCTGCGACGGCGCGCCCTTATGCAGCGTGAGCGGCGTCAGCTGCAATGGCCGCCCGACGTCGTTCTTGATGACGAAGCGCGGTACGAGCCGGAGAATCTTCGTGTGCTGGAACTGCCCTGGCGCCGCGAGGATTTCGTAGCCAAGGACGCACGCCGTGAGGCCGCACGACACCTGCGCCCGCGTGCCGACGGCGGCCAAGTCGATCGACTCGGAGAACGGTACGCGCTTGAAATCCGGAAGGTACTTGCGTACGTGGGTCGCAAGGCCCGACTGGTGGTCGTGCTTTGGCGGCGTCTCGGCGAACGGCTGCAGCGACAAGCTCGCCTTCTCTGGCGCACACAGCAGCAGTGGCACTTGGTCAAAGTGGTCGCCAAAGTACGCCATGTGGCCGTCTGTCGAGCAAAAGCTGCCGTGGTGCACCTTGAGCTTGAGCTCGAGCCCCGAGTGGTTCTGGACCCAGTACGGCGCAAAAAGATCGACTGTCCGGACACTGTCCCACGAGTGCGCGACACGCACCGTCGGCGCGTCCTCGCCGGGCGCCACGCAAATGTCGGCCGACGAAGCGTACGCCTTCTTTGGCAGCTGCACGCGCACCGGGAATGGCGCCGACCAGTGACGGGACGCCGGCGCGTCGCCAGGCACCGCCAAGCGCACCCGCATGTACGCCGACTCGTCGAGGTTGAGCCCCGAGATCTGCATCGATCGGCCGCTCTCGATACGTCCGCAGCGAGCGTTGACGTCGTTCACACAAGCAAACCAGGGTACAAGGACTGCCGACTCCGGGTCTTTGAACTTCTTGGGCTTCTTCGTCGACGACTTTGGCGCCGTCATCGAGCGCGACGACTGCATCGACGCTAGCGACCCAATCGACGCGTTCGAGGCGAGCGAGAGCCGGCGCCCCGACGGCGGCAGCGTCAGACGCAGCGACGGCGGCAGCTCGAGGCCGGGCACGTCTGCGGCTTGTACGATCTGGTACTCGACGTCGCACGGCAGAGTGTTTTGCACCACGAGCTGCGGCAAGAGGTGGATGGCCCACGTGCCCTTGCTGCACTCGATCGTCGTGGGCTGTCCGTCAATGTCCAAGTAGTTGGACACGGGGGACGCAGAGGACCGACCGGGCGTCACCGACAGCGGCAGCGCATTGCTCCACTCGACTTCACCGACCTGGCGGATCGCAAACGACCCGTGCTCGAGCAGCGGCAGCGGAATGCGGAGGAGCGACTGCCCTTGGACCTCATAAAAGCGCTCGTCGTTGGCTTGCGCGGGATTGTGCCACGACACGTCGCCGTCATCGTTGAACAAGACAATCTGCGTGAGCTTGGACGTCGCGTTGCGAATGCACTCGGCCGTCGACACGCTCACCGTCATGCCGTACGTCGAGTCAACGCTAATGTGCACGGCGAGCAGCCGCGGCAGGTACGACGCGCCATACGTCGAGAGATACGAGGCTGTCCACTTGAACGTCGGGGGCAGCTGCTTGAGCAAATAGATCGCACGCGTAATGTCGTCCTGCGACGGGTCGTCTTGGTTGAGGTACGTGACCGCAGCCTCGTACTTGGCCTCGTCGTCGTCGAAGGGCGCGTCCAGAATCATTGGCACGAGGTCCAGGATCAAGTCTTGGCCGAGCACGTCCAGCGGAATCCCATAGATCGGCTCGTATCCGGGCACCTCAAGCCGCAGTGTGCGCTGCGTCATGACGCGCGTCTTGGCCAAAGCGACCTGAAACTCCTTCCAGCTCACTTGCCCCGAGTTGTCGGTATCGGCGAGCGCCATGAACGCTGCGACTTGGTCTTCGAGGTCGGCGTCCGAGAGCGACGCGTACGACTTGAGGACGCTTTGGAGCACACTTCGGACTTCCTGCGCTTCGAGCTCGCCGCTCTGGTCGGCGTCGGCGTCCCGGAAGGCTTTGCGCATCTCCTTCTCCTTCATGTTGTCCTGGAGCTCGCCCTTCATCGCGGTCTCCTCTTCCTTAAGCTTGCACACACGGTACTCGTCATGGTGCAGCTCCATCGGGTCCGACAGCTCCTGACGCGACTCGCCCGAGAGATCAATCACGTACGTCAGCGACGACCCCAGCTGGTTATGCATCCAGCAGAGACCGCCAAGCACCTTGACGTGCTCGCGCTCTTTCGACCCGACCACGTCCGACTCGTAGAACGCCGCTGTCGTCGCGTTGACCGCGTCCATAAACGCCGACGTCAAGTTGATGTGGAGGTACTGGTCCGAGACCACGTAGCACGCCAAGTCGCCGCCCACTTCCTTCTTGAGCACCGCGCGGAGCGGGTAGTACTCGATGAACGGCTCGAGCTGACGCGCTCTCGTGTTGTAGTACTTGCAGTAGATCGACCCGCAGAGGCTGCCCGTGCCGACGTTGAGCGCGCGCTTGGCAGCATCGGCGTTACCTTCGTACATACGGCAGTCGCCGTGGATCTTGACCTCCTCAAATGCGAGCTCGAGCGCCGGGACGTGCGCCGGCAACAGACTGTCGACGACCCGAAAGTAAAAGCCGCCAAACGACGTTGCGACCGACGTCAACACAAACACGGGCGTCTGCTCAAAGCTTGTCTTTGTCGTCGTTGCTTCGGCGGCTTCGAGCTGCGCGATGGACGTGGCGACCGAGCTCGCATGCTGGTTGAAGAGCCCTTCAAAGGCCGCCGCGCCCTCGCCCATGACATGCGACGGCAACAGCAGCCACGGACTCTGCTCCGACGGCTTGGCCAGACCTGGGTTGACGAGCCGCGTCCATGCTTCTTGGGCAAACTCGTACGACTTGAACGTCCGCACCATCTTGAGCTGGACAACGCGCGGCGACTGCCCGTTCAGCGAGCTTGTCGTCGCGCCGGTTTGCTCGACGTACTTGGTCCAAAACACCATCAAGCGCGCATTCTCGGCCAAATGCGTCGCTTTGCCGGTACTCGGGTTGATCGACGGCACGTGGCTGCGGTTGAGCTTCGGGTGGATGTACTCGGCGCCCGTCAACGGCAGCGACCCTTGGTGCAGCATGCTATAGTGGATCGTGTCGCGGTCCACAGCGGCTTGAAATTCTTCAAACGAAATGTCGCCACTGCGGTCGGCGTCCACCATGTTGAGCAGCGCCGTCTCGCACGCCTTCATCTCATCCAACGTCAGGCCAAGGTCCTTGACCAGCGCTTCGAGGAGCCCGAAAATCTCGTCGTGGTCCAACGTGCCGCCGCCGTCCTTGTCGAGCAGCATAAACTGGCGTTGGAGCCGGGCCATCTTGGCAGCTTCGAGACGCGCGGCCCGCTGGCTCTGAATACGCGCATCGCGGGCCGCCGTGGCCGCCACGTCGGCGTCGCTGGCGATCCGGGCCGCGCCGACACGCGCTTGGATCGCTGCAAAGAGCCCAATGTCGTCTTTTGATACGTTGAGAGCAAAGTCCGACACCTTCATCGCGAGCAAGCGCGTGGCGTCGACGCGCGGCCCAGTGGCCGACGGCAGCACGAGCGTCTTGCCCATGAGCGAGGGGTCGTCCGTGATCTTGGCGTCCTTGACGGCCGACTGGAGGAGGCCCCACTTGCCTTTGGCGCGCGTCGAGCTGCTGTGCGTCGGTGCCAGGCGGCGTGTCGACGGCTCACTGTGGGCAAACTGGAGCTCGTAGTTCAACTCCAAGTCGACGCCGTCGCCTTCGAGTTCGAGAAGCGTGCGGAGACCGGGGAGCGTCACGTCGAGGCCGTCGTCCGTCAGCACAATCTTGCACGGCTGGAGCGCGACGTCAATCATGGTCAGCTGGATCGACTCGGCGTACTTGGTGCTTTTCACGGCGACAGCGACATCGGACGTGAACGCGAGCTGGTGCGAGAGGTGCGTCGACGGGTCGCCGAGGAGACACACCTCGACGCCCTTGACATTGATGGCGGCCGTGAGCTCCGTGCGCCCGAACAGCGACGGGTCGACCGTCTTGGGCGCATCGACCTCGTACACCACAAGCGCGGTTGGCGTCGCCACAATGTCGTCGGCGTCGCGCCACACGAGCGTCTCTTCGTCGTCTGCAAGCGCATCGGCAAAGGCGCTCTGCGCGTCAAAGAACGGGAGGAGGATCACGAGCACCGAGAAGCTCGCGAGCGTGAGCCCGACCGTGGCCGCCGTGCCGTCGACCGTGTACTGCAGCGAGAGCATGTTCTCACAGTCGGGGTTGCGCCCCAGCAGGTGCGGGTATGCATTCGTGGGCGACTGCCGCGTGTCGTCGACGCCAAAGGACGCCAGCACAAGGTCCAGCTCGAGCTGGCGGCGGTCGACGGCGATCGGTTGCATCGACTGCCGCAGCGAGAGATGCAGCTGGTCCAAGCTCACGCGCAAAAGCGGCGACGACGGCGACGCCCACACGCTCACCACCAGGCGTGGCCACGTCAGCGAGAGCTGCAGCGCGGCTAGCACCGACGGCACGGCAAGGGCCGGGTTGTAGTGCTCGAGCGGCGTCTCGATAAACTTGGTCAAGTCCGTCGCCGCCTTGAGCTCGTCGGGGATCCGCGGCAACGCGTCGCCAAACGACGGAACCGACCACCCGAGCGCCAGCTGCCGCAGCACAAGGATGTCTGTGGCCAGCGTGTTGGCTTCCGTCTCGGCGAGCCGGCGGGCCCGCGCGGTCGCCGCTGCCGCGTCACGCGATCGATGCTGTAGGCGGACGTACCACGGCCGGGTCTCGGGCGTATGCTTGGCGCGGTAGTCGGCAATGTACGCGTCGCGCATGGCCTCGGTCATCACATTGCACGCCGCTTCATCGTGCGCCGCCGCTTGGGCGAGCCAGATGCCGTACTCGGTGCGCGGCCGGAGCACATCGAGCAGCGTCTGGATCTGGTCGGGCACCACATCGAGGCGCATCGGCGAGAGGTCGACGGCAACGAGCACGTCCTTGGGGGCGTGGTGGAGTCCCTGGAGCATCGGAGGCATCTGGAGGCGCAATACGAGCGCCAACGGCGCCAGCATCGGATGCTCGATCGCGGCGGCCTCGTCGGTCGCGTCGGCGGCCGTGCGGAGGCTCAAGCCCGTGAGCTCCAACTGCCGCGCGTCCATGCTCGGACGATCGCCATCGTGCGTGGCCGAGAGCGTGAGACCCTCGAGCTGCAGCGTGAGAGTGGTGTTGTGCGCATATGCACACGGCGGTGGGCGCGCGACGAGACAGACGTTGGTCACGCCAAGCGCAACGCTGCCGAGGACCGCGTCGATGGCCGCCAACGGCCAGGACAGGCGCTGCAACGTCGTGTCGAGAGACTCGCCCCAGACACCTGCGAGAAGCGTGTACTCGTTGGAGGCCGTCGATACCGGTTTTTGGAAGTGCGCGAGCTTGGCGAGGATCGTCGACGTCCACCATTCGAGGAGCGCGAGCCGGTTGCTCTTGGCGACTTCCACGTCGGCGTCAAAGCGGGCCTTGTTCTCGGGTTGCTTCCATCGCCACTTGCGCGCGCTGTCCATGAGCAGCTCGATGTGCAGGCCGTCGAGGAAGAGCCCGACGCGCAATGGCAGGCGCGAATCGCGCTGGCGCACGAGGCACACGAGCATCGAGAGCCACGGAAAGCAGAGCTCGAGGCGGCGGATGCGGGTCACGAGCGCGTCGGCCGGCAGGCCCAGCATCGGGCCGACCATCGGGCGCAGCGCCGATGCGAGCGCAACGTGCTCGATCGTGAGCGTCCCATGTAGCATCGACCACGAGATGCGAATGCGCTTGTCGACGTACAGGACGCCATAGCGCCGCGCCGCCCACGTGAGCACGACATCGCCGACTGTGATGAGGAGCGCGAGGAGCGTCGTCGTCATGGCCGTCGCGTACCAGGCGACGCGCCACGCGTACTGCCAGGGTATCCAGGCGAGCATGCTGCGACCTCGGATCAAATTCGATTTTGGTCCGCCAGCTTCTACCGTGTACTAGTAATATATATATTCAACGTCATAAAATACTCAAAAAAGTATCCACCATACAAATCGCAAGCTAAAATACATATTAAAAAAACGTGGGACCGGCCGGTGGTAGCACCCGGCAGGTCTCAGGGCTGTCCCAACTGGCGCATGTCGGCGCCGATGCAGTCGCCGTCGCCAAGGAAGCTGTCGGTATCGACATCGACAACGTCTGCGCGCTTGGCTAAAGACGAGATCGCGCCTGGGACGATACTACGAGCGAGAGATTTGCATGTCGCGGTGAGTAGCGCTACTGCCGCTGGCCTACTCTACCCATCAGCTTCCGTCAACACGCTGGAATGACGGGACTTGATGGCAGTGTCTTTGGCACGGAAGCAGGCTCGAGGACTTGCGCCATATTGACGACTATTGGGCTTTGTCCATGGAAGAGTCTGGGATAACGAGCGAGGTGGGCATCGCAGAGGCATTAACTCGATGGATCTAACGTTGATTCGGGTTTATCAACTCAGTACTACTGGCTGAAAGCGCTCTGCAGGAAGATTTGGGTTGCGTAGTTCTACGCCATTGTGCTTCCTCTCGAAGGAGCGCAAGCGCTTCGAGACCTCTCCCTTCAGTCCCCAGGACCTACTAGGTACGAACAAGACCTTGACCAAGCAAGACGGGCGGTGATGACGCACGCCGCGAGCAATGACGACGGTCTTCTGTCGACTGCAATGACGACGAGAATTCGAGGCGTCAACAGCTAGTTTGGCATCGAAGAATATATAAACAGCTATATAAACTTGCTGAATCGCCAACGTTGGCGCCAAAATTTACAAATGCAATTATGTTTTGTTGGAAAAAGCAAGAACTGGAGGATGATATGCGAGGAGACTTTGGGCCATCACCAAGGCAAGAAGAGACTGTCGTTGTGGGACCTACTGTACGTCGATGTACAATAATGTATTTTAACATTGCAGTGTAGTACTAGCAAGGAAATTGTTTATATATTACCTGGAGTAATACGGGCCATCGGACGCTCGGCGTCGGTAGCGCGTGAGTGCACACAATTACATTGGCAGGTGTAGGTACACAAGCGTTGACACGCGCCGTGGCGTGGCACCGTCTGGTTTCCCACATGTGAGAAATGCCACATTTCTGGGGCGCTTCTGGGAAAGCTGTCGTGCGTCCCAGATGATATGTGTTTCTACAGGTTATGGCGTCGAGTGCAATATCATATTATGAAGGTAGACCAGTATATTGCCGATTCGTGGTGTCGCCACGACGTGGCCCTTGCCGATGCGCCGACTTGGGCGCTCGCGCTGCTCGGTCCGTGCGTGCAAGCATATGAGATGCGTCGTCCTGGCGATGGAAGCGTCGCTGCATGGAGAGCTGCGTTGATCGAGAAGTGACCGGTTCATTGCTGGAACCGGCGGCCACATACAAACCCCAAGTACCAAAATCTGCCGACCGATCCAGCAAGCAACTGGTGATATCGACCATTTCCCAATTTGAGTGGCCCAAGATGCCATACGCGGGCGAGAAGCGGGACGGCGAGACGCATGAGATGAAGCGGCTCCGGCACGAAGAGAACCAGGTCGCATCGCGCGTCGTCTTTGCCCGCGGCCTTCCGGACGACTGCCTCGAGAGCGAGCTCATGGCGCTCTGCATGCCCTTCTCGTCGGTCGAGAAGGTGCTCATGATCCCGGACAAGAACCAAGCGTTCGTCGAGCTACCCGACACGACGGCCGCCACAAACCTCATTGCGTTCTACCAAGCGCACGACGCCATGGTCCGCGGCAAGAAGGTCTTCTTCGCCTTTAGCAGTCGCGGCGAAATCTGCCCGCAAAAAGGAGCTGCCAAGGGCTTCAAGGAGTCGCCGCGCCGACGATCACCGCCGCGGTCCACCCGCCGGTCGCCGCCACGCACTGCCGACCCGCGCGGCTACCAGCCGACGCCCACGACCTACGAGACGACGCCGACCAACTTGTACCTCCCGCCCGGTCAGCGCAACAAGATCTTGATGGTCACGATCTCCAACCTCGAGTACGAGGTCAAGGTCGACACGCTGCACCAGGTCCTCGCCCTTCCTTTGGCTCGAGGTGGTGCTCACATGGATACGTAGGTCTTTTCCGGCTACGGCAGTGTGGTCAAGATCGTGCTCTTCTTCAAGGGCCCCGAGCTCAAGGCGCTCATCGAGATGGAAACCATCGAGCAGGCGGAGGCCGCGCAGCATGCGCTCAACGGCCGCGACATCTACACGGGCTGCAACACGCTGCACATTGGCATCTCCAACCACGCCACGTTGACCGTGCGCTTCAACAACGACACGTGCCGGGACTACACCAACCCGACCCTGCCGGCCGGACCGGCCAACCAAGCACCCGAGCCATGGATGCTGGACGAACCGGTGGCGCCGGCGCGCACCGAGTTTGTCCCGCCGACGTCGCTCCCGCCACCTACCGCGCGCGGCCGGGACCGCAGGAGTCGTAGCCGCAGCCGGGATCGCCGCCCGCCCGTGCCGGAGCCCAGGCGTCCGCGGGATCGCCGGGACCTGAGTCCTCGGGCGCCGTCGCCCCGTCGCTTCGAGAGTCGTGCTCCATCGCCGCGTCGGCTCGACAGTCGGCCGGCTCGGGACTTTGACGCGCGGCCGCGCGAGTACGAGACGCGCGCACCCCGCGACTATGATGCGCGCGCGCCGCCTCGCGAATACGACCTGCGGGGTCCCCCTCCGCGTGATGGTGACCTCCGCGGCGCTGGCTACGACCCCCGAGAACTGCCTCGGGACTACGAGTCGAGGGCGCGCGACGTCGCTGCTCGGCCGCGCGAGTTTGAACCGCGTCGCGAGTTTGACACGCGGCCGCGCGAGTACGAGACGCGTCGCGAGTTTGAGCCGCGCCGAGAGTACGAGCCTCGGCCGCGCGAGTATGACGCTCGGGGCCTGCCCTTGCGGGACCTCGACGTCCGAGGGCCCAGTCGTGACGCGTATGACGTCCGCGGTCGCGACCTTGACCCGCGTGGGCCGCCGCCACGCGACTACGACGCCCGCCACCGGGACATGGATCCCAGGGGCCGGGACATGGATCCCCGGGGCCGGGACATGGATCCCCGAGGCCGGGACATGGATCCCCGAGGCCGGGATATGGATCTGCGAGGCCGCGACGCCGACTTTCGAAGCCGGGACATGGATGCTCGCGGTCGCGACGCGGATCTGCGGGGCCGGGACGTGGATCCTCGTGGTCGCGACGTGGATTTTCGGGGTCGGGCCTTGGATCGCGGGCCACCGGCGCGCAGTCTCGAGCGTGGGTCACGGTCGAATTCGAGCTTTGATCCGCGCTCGGTGGTGCGGGAGGTGGACGAGCGCCAGCCGCCGCGGCTCAGCGGCAGTCGAGGTCCACCGCCGCGCCCGCCGCCGTCCAAAGGCCGGGACTTTCCGCCACGCGACGGGCGGTTCGAAGTGCCGTCGTCGTGCGTGCTCATCTGCAGCAACATTGACGACCACTACATGGTACGCATGTCGCATTCGACTCTCGAGCACTTGGCGCTCACTGCTATGTAGAAAATGCCAGCGCTGTTTACGATCTTTGGGTGCTTTGGCGACGTGATGCGGCTCAAGATCATGTACCGCAAGCAAGGCACGATCTTGGTGCAGTTTGTCGACGAGGTCCACGCACAGTCGGCGCGCGAGCACCTCGACGGACTCCATGTGTGCTGTAAGAAGTGGCGCGTCGACTACTCCAAGCACGCGTCCGTGGTCATGCCGCGCGCCGACGCCGAGCCGTTTGAGCTCCAAAACACAATCGATTTCTCCAAAGCGCTCTCGCACCGGTACCGCCGCCGGTCGCTCGCCGAAGTCGCGCCACCGTCGCCGATGCTGCACATTTCGGGCATCCCCGATTCGATGCAGCCAGCGACGTTGGCCGGGCCGCACCCGATCGCAGACCTCTGTAGCCAACATGGCATCCTGCGCCAGTTTCACCCGATTCTGAAGCAACCCAAGATGGCGCTTTTGGAGATGGAGACGCTGGAAGATGCGCTCGATACGATGGTCGCCCTGGACAACGTCCTGTTTGCCGACGGCCGCATCCGCGTGTCCTTTTCCAAGTCGTCGCCGCGCCCGTAGATGCCCTTCCTCCTGCCTGCCTACGTCTCTTTCCTGCGCCTGACGACGACCTACTCGTCGACCGCCCCTGTCGCTTGTTGCTCTTGTTGTACTAGGCACATTATGAACCGAATATACCACCGCAAACCCCCTCGACCCCGTTTCTCCTTGACCTTGCTCTCGGCTAGCATTTGGATGCCTGTTGCACGACGTCGACCTAGCGTTGATACTCTGTTGTATAACTCTTCCGAGTGGTCTACTTCAAGATCTATATATATAACTAAGTTCTTAGTCGCGCGGCTTGATGAGCAAAACGCAGATGCCGAGGTACGCGCCAATCTCGCGGACGACGTTCGCCATGTAGCAGCTGTGCATGCCGACGACGACACTGAGGTACACGGTGGCAATGGTCGCGCCGTGGACACTACAAAAATTGGACAAGTTGTCATCTCCGTGGAGACACTTGGAGTACTTGGTCGACACGAGTGCCGCGAGCGCGGCACCGAGGAGACACACCATGTCGGCTTGGCCTGCGAATGGGATTTTGCACATGTGACTCACAATCATGCGCGACTATAGAGCACATGAAGACAAGTTGTCTGCGATCCGTATCGCACCGAGAGCGTCACGTGCGAGAGGCCAATCGCGAGGAAGAAGGGATAGCCGTACGCGGCCACGTCATCGGACTGCATCCACACGACGGACCCGAGGACAATGCTCGCCGTTGGCACGAGCTGCAGGAGCGCTTGCGTCTTGGAGCAGCGTGGCTGTTGCTGCGTGTCGATCGCGGCACAGACCATCTGGACACTAGAGACAATGTGTCCATAATTTTCATTCGCCTCGGGTCCGAGATGTCTACTTGTCGTAGCCTTGCAGCGTCATGGCGACCGCCACGAGCAGCAAGAGGGTATCACGGACCGAGAGAGATGACGTGACTGGCGTGTCCCAGAAGGCGTGTCCTTGGCCAACGTGAATGAGAGAACGTGTCGTTGCACTAGCTCGTACCGCAAAATGCAGTGACCACATGCAGCGCCATGAGCAGCAAGAGCCCTTCGGTGACGCCGACGTAGCCGTTGCCGCAGCGCAATGTGCCTGGAAAAGGAATTTATACGACTGGCTCGAGTTCAAGCTCAACCTGTATGGTACTCTTCCCACTGCGCGAGGAAGAACACCACGGACGTGCTAGAGAGAAGGAGAAGCAGGCCCAAGGTAGGACCTGTCCCGATGGCGACGCCGACAGCCAAGTTGCTAAAGACATTGCAGATGGCATCGCCGCCTAGTTTCTCCAAGCGTCCATATCAGATCTTGAAAAGAGCAGTGCACCGTGGTCGAGGAGCTGCCCGAGAGGACTCGAGCTTCCGGTGCGCCGGGCTTGTTTGCCGTCGATCGCGTCGCACGTCTGGTAGAGGAAGAGCCCGATTGCGCAGACGAGGTACAGCTAACATGTCGAGTTAGTCGGCGAAATTTACGAAGAAGCAAGTACGTGGGGAGGGGCGGTCTCGGTCATCGTGGGCACACTCTGAAAGAATACGAGCGAGGTGCTGACGGTAATGGCTGTGCCAACGAGCGTGATGACGTTGGGAGCTACCCAGGTCGGCAGCAAGTTGACAACAGCGTTCCAGTAGAGGTTGAACTTGGTGTCGAGCCACGTGAGCGCGCCGCTACGAGAGTCTTAGATGAGGTACTCTAGTGCGAGGAGCAGAGTACGGGTGGTATTCGTACGCAGCGATGCCCTTGAGCGCGGCGCTGGAGAGGACCATGATGCGTTGGATGCTTGGCTGTGTTTGCAAAATGCGGCAACTTCAACGTGCAACGCAGAGGTTGATACAGTTTATTCCCACATACGTCCCAACTGGATATTTATTTATCCATTTCGTCTCAAATAGGCGTAAAGAAGTAACAGTATATAACATTTGAGACAGTACTGAAACATACCGTTGAAGCGCAAGTGCAACTTCAAGCAGCCTTTTCAAAGATCAGGCGAACGAGTTGTGGCAATATGGAGGGTATCGACTATACACTGATCTAGTCGCCAAACGGTGTGGCGTGATGGGATGCCCATGCTGCGATCGCCTTGGTCATGAGTCCCATGCGGCTCGCCAGGCTCGCAAACGTCTGGTGCTCCTTCTCCAGTGCGTCCCACGCGACGACGTCGATCCCCGGTGGGTGCTTGTCGATGTACAAGGTGCCAAATGCAGATCTCGGATCCTCGAATCTCAAGCCGTGGGCCGGGACCGCGAGGGCGCGCACGTGCGCACACAGCGCCGGCGAGCCAGTTGTCGCATACCCTTTGGTCGCATACCGGCGCGCCTTGGCGTTGCAGAGAAAAGCCGCGAAGTCGGCGCAGCTCGCGCAGTCCTTGGAGACGTCGATGGCCATGGCGACACTTGGCAGCGGCTCCAACATCGCACTGCGTCGTGTCGCACTCGCTTGGAGCTCGGTGCGACACGTCTCTGCCAAGAAGATGCCGACGTCGGACCGCCGGATACAAATGTCCTCGATGCTAAAGAGAAGGCGAAACACACAGCTCGTAAAGAAGTCGTCGCGCTTGCTACTGCGGCAGAGCGCGTCTGTCCACGACGTAGCATGGTCCATGAGCTTGGAGGGCACGTAGGCATCGAGAAAGGTGGTAGCGTCGGCCAAAACGCCCATGATGCAGACATCGACCTTGGACACGTCGGGGTACCAGGCACTATAGTGCTCATGGTGCTCCGAGAGACCGCTAAAGAGAAACGATTCCAGTGTCACAAAGGTAGCGTCCTCAAAAATACGATCGGAAAGCGCAATGACCATCGCCCCGATCGCCATGACGTCCAGCGCGTCACGATGGTCCTTGGCGACCGCGAGCATCGTCGGCACAAACAAGAGCGGATAACGCGTCGCGATGGCTGTGACCAGATCCATATCGAGGTTTGGCACGAGGCAGAGGTACGCTATGAGTCCATCAATCGACATGGCGTCCGGAAGCTCATGCGCCGACGCCAACAGCGGCGCCACGAGCGGCGCCAGCGTCGCCGAAGGCACGTGCTGGGAGAGCGTGCGCACAGCGGGACCAACAACGGCGACCGGGTCGAAGATGGACCGTTGCTTCAAGACGACAGCATCGACAAAGCTGAGGGGGATGAGGAACGTATCGACAAGGTGCACGAGCGGCGCGGGAAGGAAGGCGTCGAGGTAGCTGCCGGCAGCGCTCTCACTGGGCGTCGTCAAGTACGTCTGCAGCAGGAGCACGTCGATTAGGAGCTGCTGGAGACCTAGGGTACCGTGCCGGAAGAACGCAAAGTTCGCGTCCATGGCGGTTGACGCCGCCACGAGAAGGCGGCAAAAGCACGTCTTGATAAACTCCTTGGCGAACGGACGCTGCAAGGGCGGGCAGACGGGGTCGAGTGCGGCGCCGGCAAGACTGGCCACGAGCCGCATGGCGCCCCCAAGTGGCCATTTGGTCAGGAGAACGTCCATCGTGGGCGCCAGCACTTCCCACCCATAGATCGTCAGCACCGAGTGGATGAGCGAAGCGTAGTCGTGCGCGCAGTCCTTGAAGTAGACGCAGTGGTCTTGAAGGAAGCACTGAACGAGATCGAGGCGCCGCTGCTGCAAGAGGAGGTCACACAACGAGGACGTGTCCCGGTAGCGCTCATGGTGCACTGTGTCGACAAACGGCCGGCTCCCAAACATCTCAAAGTACGCCAGCAAGAGCGCGTTACCGGTGGGAAAGCCCAAGTACGCGTCACGCGCATGCCACGTCGTTTGCGTCATCAAAAAGCGGTAGACTGCCACGCTTGTGACGCGATGCCCCGCGACATGCGCTCGCTGCGACGACGCCCAGAACGCCAGCGAAAAGCGCGCTCTTGGTGGGATGGCGACCATCTTGTTGCCCAAGTCATCGGCCAAAGACGGGTCGGCCAGCGTCTTGGGAAAGAGAACGCCGCCAGCGAGACGCACCGACCACGCCGTTGGCGCTCGACCGTCGTCATGATCGTCGTCGTCGTCCTCGGCATTGTACGGTGCGTGCTCGACGAGCGCCACGTCGTAGACGCCGCTGGCGCACAACGCTATCGCTACAATCTTGTCAGAGCCCGTGACTTGGCGCCACTCGAGGGCAGAGACAGGGTGATTCAAGGGGCACCCCCACATCCGAGCGGTCGCCCCGGGCAGCGCCGCCGTCGCCGCGAGCCGAGCAATCCCAGCCGATATTGACAATGGCGCCGTACGAACTGCGGCCGTGCACTCGTCCACGGCCAAGCTGAAGACCAAGAGCACGCGGTGTCCAGATACGATCGGCGCCACTTCGACGTCGACGTCGTTGTAGGCGGCCGCCAAGTCGTATTCACGTGGCCACAGTTGCGTTGGCATGGACGATCCTTCGTGCGTCAGAGTGGTCTCGCCGCCGACATACGACGACGGAAGCTCGACCCAAAGCGTCGCGAACGACCCGCTTGGAGGATCGATGGGCGCCAGGATGGCCGCGCTGCCAATAACGTCGATCGCCACGTGTGAGAGGTACGCTTGGTACATGGACGGCGGCGCCAACGCTGCGTCAATGGCGCCCACGATATCAGACAATGCAATGACGTCCGGCTCGTCATGCTCAATGTAGAGATGCGAGAGCGGGATTCGGCCATCGGGATGCTCAACCAAGAGCTGCGCAGCATTCGGCAGCGGGAACGTGAGCCAGTCGTCAACACCTCGGGCGCCAAGGCGAGGCCTGGAGCTCCGCGACGGGAGGCGCGAGAAGGTCCACGGGAGCCCCAGGCACTGGCGCATGGCGTCCAACGCGCCCTCGATCTCAGACCGAACCGACTGCATGTATATAACCCAAGCTTTTGCGAAACATGGGCGAATACCTCTATAAATGAATATGCATGTACTCTAGAAAATGATATCGTAGGCACACTGTAGCGCGACGCGAGATGGGGCAATGGGACTTCACAAGTAGCGCGGCGACACGAGAGAAGTGGAGAATTTACAATATTATGCATGTTAGTAGTGCTACTCCTACTTGCGCTTCAGTACAACGTCGTGAAACGTAATGTAGCTCATGTCATTGACCTGCAGGCGGCCCATTCGCATGTGGCATCATGGACTTGGTCGCATGCAAAAATCCGCGCTCGTATGCACGCTCGCGCGACACTGCATCCGTGGCAGTCACGTCGAGTACTTGGTGGCCTACAACATACGCTACTGTTGCGATTATCTTGTGGGCTTTCGAGAACTTGGTGGCATCGCATTTCTTCTGCAGGTCGAACGAACGCAGCTTCTGCAAGGGACCTATGCGGCTGGCCGGGATGCCTCAAACCATATCCACTAGAGACTGTATACGTTGTACTTGGACAGCCCGAATTCAGCTAGGACGGGGTTGAGGCGTTGCTGGCTCGACGTTGGGTCGACATGGACTTGCGAAAGCTTGCTGAGCACGCAACTAAGACAGGGCATCGTCGTTGCAGCGCGATAACACGGGCATTCGCTTTCCTCGAGTGAAGTTGCCCTCAAGAGGTCCTTGCATGGCTGCGGGACCGACATCGCTGATGCGTACTGGGTGCTTATGGCCGTGACGCCCTTGTGTCACGCTGCACTTGCCTGGACTCGCTGGTTGCTGGCAGGCGTCGCCATCGTTCGCACAGGCTCCTCATGCTCTGTCGCCACTAGCTCGGCTCCTCGGCCTCGGCTCCCCGGCAAGGATCGTGGCTGGCGCCACCATGGTCTCCCGTTGCTTCTTCGCCAGGCTCGCGCTGTCGAGCTCCGTGGGTGCAATCGCCCGAGGTCGTTGCTAGTGTTTCTGTGCTGCCACTGCCGCCACTGCGTCGGTCTTGGTGTTGGCTGCCAATCTGATTCCATCCAATATACCACTGGACCGCCACTTTGCGCTGCATGCGTCCAATACAAATTGCAAGTTAAATTGCCAGATGTTTTCGTAAACGTGTGGAATGTGAGATGGCAGCGCATCCCATACAAATACCAAGTCAACCCACTGCCTCGCATGGAGCATATCTCCGATTTACGGAACAAAAAGTTGCGCTGGGGCTTGAGGCGCCGATGTAGATTGCCGATAATATTCGTAAACCTACGGGATGTTGAGATTGCCCCAGCTACTAGAACCGATTGGTTGTTGGAATCGAAGTTTATTGGCGGTCTTCGATGCAACGCCGCGTGCATTGGCCTAAACTCGAAGATAAAAGGTCCCAGCTTCGAAAACTTGCACCTTGACA